>NC_079208.1:9279611-9369611 GCF_026745355.1 Beta vulgaris subsp. vulgaris
ACTGCATTTGAGGACAAAAAACGAGACATACAACAAAAAACGCATCCATGTCCAGATCTAACAAATATACGCATCCATTCGCATAATTTACGTTAACAAAAAACGCATGAATGCATCGATTAAACGAGATAACAGAAACGAAATTAAACGAGATAACATACAAATTGTCTTGCATCGATTAAGAAACGAAAAAAATCTAACAAATATCAAAAATAAAAAATCCAGATCTAACATACAACAAAAAAAAAAAACGAAATTAAAAAACTAAACCTAAAAAAAACAGATCTAAATTCGCCAAAAACCAATCTAACAGACAGATCTAAAAAAAAAAACACGAATGGAACGAACGAAATTCGCCAAAAACCAGATCTCCTTCTTCAATCTCGTTCTTCAATCTCTTTCTTCAAATCGCCAAAAACCAATCTAAAATAAAAAATAAACATAAATATGACAAATAAACAGAATAAACTTTGAACTAAAAAATACCTGAGAAATTCGCTGCTCTTCGAACGAACGAAAGGTGTTTTTTCAATTTTCATCGGTGCTCGTTCTTCGTTGTTGGTGTTTGAAGCGGCGGAGTTTAAAAAAATCTGATTTCGTTGGTGTTTGAAGCGGCGGTGTGAGGCTACTGCTACTACGGAGATTCAAATCGAAGGCGAACGGATTTGAAGGCTACTACGGAGTTTAAAAAAATCTGATTTCGTTGGTTGATATGAGAGTTGAGAGAGAGTTCAGAGAGTTGAGAGAGAATTGAAGGCGAACGGATTTGAGAGAAGTGAAGGCGAACGGATTTGAGAGAATTGAAGGTGAAAACTGAGAGAAATTTAGGGTTTGAGGGAGACAAAGAGGCGCTGAAGAGAGAGAAGGTGAGAGAGAGGGTGAGAGAGAAATTTAGGGTTTGCTGAAGATAAAGAGCGCTCCTGCTGTTTGAGACAAAAGGACGTTAATTATTTGAGAGTTGAGACCAATGTGCGTCGCATGCTCTACAGGTGCGACGCACATTAGAAATGTGCGTCCCATCCTCCTTAGGTGCGACGCATATTTTTGTGATTTGCGTCGCACATCTTCCCACATGCGACGCAAATCCTAACTGTGCGTCGTTTCCGTTTCTGTGCGACGCAAATGAAGGGACGCAAATCGTCCTTTTTCTACTAGTGGATTGATTAGCTCTAGCAATCACCGAGTTGAAGTTATTGAATATATACAGAGACCTTTAGTCCTGTGGTTAACATGGTTACTATTCGAGCCTTTCTTACTATTGCAACTACTAAGAATTGGGAGTCTCATTAGATGGATGTGCATAATGCATTTCTTCACGGTGACCTTATCGAAGAAGTGTATACGAAACCACCTCCTGACTTCACTCCTTCCAAACCAAGATTGGTTTTTGTCGTCTCAGCATGTCTTTATATGGCCTTCGTCAAGCTTATTGTTGTTGGTTTTCTAAGTTGTTGGTTTGCTAAGTTGGCTGCTTCCTTCCTCTCATATGGTTTCACTTATTCGTACTCAGATTACTCTACGTTTATTCTTTCTGAGGATGGTATTCAACTCTCTATGCTCATCTATGTCAACGACCTCATCATTTGCAGTAATGATTCTTCCCATGTTGCTTCTTTCAAGTCATATTTGTAACACCCCGATAATTCTCTCTTTCTAGAAAATACTTTTATAATAAACCTTAGAGAATTACCCAGGCATTATCGCCCGTGTGATAACGTTTCGGCTAACTCAGAATTTTGCAGCGGAAAACAACTTTCTAAAACAACTTTATTAAAACTTATGAAACCAAAAACAATGTCAGAAACTAACACACAAACTTAAAACTATTGTCTGAAAACATAAGTTCCTACGAAAACAACTTAAATGCTACTAATAATACAAGAGTCTCTCCATTCCAGATTCCCAATGAGATGCATCTGCGAACCTCTAATGTCAATGCTGTCTTGACTCTGCTCCCCCGAAGGATCACCACAGGATCAATAGGCAAAGCCATGATCACAAACACAACAAGCACGTAATCAGCAAAGCTGAGTACTACATACCAGACATACATAATCCTAAACATGATACTACAAAATAACATGCAGGAATACATAATAATAAAACATATAATAATCTGCAGACGACTCTTACTGAACTAGACTCTAAACTTTATTTATTTCTTTAAATGGAATAGTTATTGGACTAGTTGTCTATACCAGAAAATAGGAAATATGGGAGCTACCACATATTCCAAAATGACCTGCAATATCGAGGAACCTTTAAACTAATGAGGAAAGGTGATCAATCCAATCCTAGAAAAGCCATGGGCTACCACCATGTACTCCAACCCTTAGTGTCCAACTCTAGACGTGCACCAGTCTAAAGTCTATAACCTATTCTCGTTTCACTTTACGTTGAATATATTTTAATACTCGTGTTGACACAACAACAAGACAACACATAACTAAAAATCACACAATCATAACAGAATTCCTTTTTATCTTTGGATTAACAAGTGTTCACAACTTATCAATCAAGACTCCTTTAACTTCTTTTTATACTTTACTAACTTGCTTGTTGAACTCAGTCAACAATAACATTTACCTCTATATAGGTATAACTTGTACTTACCAAATAAGATCCACGGTTCTTATAAGATAATAATAATATACAAGAATCCATGTAAAACATGATTCAATATAACTTACATTAATTCACTCACGAATTAATAATGAACTTGATTATTCTGCTTGCATCAAACTTCCATACAAACATTATACTCATAAATACTTCTAGTTTACATATAGCACACAGGCAAATAACATGTAAAACAATTCCTGTAAATCATATATATGAACAAATAGAGTCCTATATATGATACTAATAAATAAAACATTCTTAGAGCATGTTTCTAAATCATATAGCACGTAGACTATGTACGTACCTTGTATAAACAAATCTGTAGGCCACTTTTACTCGCTAAAAGTCTCCTACTACGAAATCTCCGCCTTGAAAATAAAATAATGAAAATAAATATCTCGAACTAAAATTTACAGCAACTTTAAAACGATCAAAACCCCCTAAACGTGTTTTAAAATCGTTTTTACGTACCAAACATTCGTTATTTTTAATCCCTAGTATAGTACAACTATTCTAGTGATTAAAAATCATTTAAAACCCTCAAAATACTTATTTTCTGAAATTACAGCACTTATAAACTTTAATAACTCTCTTTAAAACATATAAGCATGTTTAAAATCATAAATTAAAACAATCTCATAGTGTATAACATACAACTATGGTTTTCTAGTAATTAAAACCCTAAAAATCCATGCTTTGATGATTAAAACTTCAATCTAAAAATAATAACAAATTTGAAAGTTTATTCTTTCAATATATAATATACATGAAATCAATATATAAGAAAACGAGGAAAAGAATCAAAAGAAAAAGGAAGAAAAAGAGTGAAATACCGAAACCGCGAGAGAGCTATGGCAGCAAAATCGCAAAACTTGCAGAGGCCATAACTAATTGAATAAGAATCGGAATTGAGTGATTCTTGAGCTTAAATTCAATAACTTTTCGAGATCTACAATTTCTAAGAAGGAAGTTTTGGCTAAAAAGAGGAAAAAAAAAAGTGACGTGAGATTGAGAGAAAAATAATGTGTAGAGTGAAATAATTTGGGTTTTTAGGATATTTATATAAAGGCTTTTACTTGTGGGCTTAGGAAAAGAGATTTTAATTAATGAAACTTGATGACTAATAAGATGGGCTATTTAAGACTTTAGTCATCAAATGACTCTTTCCCTTTCTATCACTTTTTGGGCTTTCGATTCCATTAAACTTCCTTTTCAATATACTTTTAATATTTAAAACTTTTATTAAAACAAGCTTAATTAAAAATATTTCATTATTAAGCTATGAAAAATAATTTCACTTGACTTTTAAATAGTCAACCCTCTTTAAAAGTCAAATCATTTTCCAAACTCATTTGGATTTAAATATAACTGCATAAATACTTTAATATTTATGAAAATTATTTAAAATTGTGGGGGATTACAATATTTGGCTACCTACTTTCATATGAAGGATTTAGGTCCTTTGAAGCATTTTATGCGTATTGAGGTTGCTCGGAGCTTAGATGGTTTATTTTTGTGTCAACGCAAATATGTGTTAGATATCATTTCTGAGGCTGGCTTGTTAGGGCCAAACAAGTGGCTTTTCTATTGAGTAAAACCATACTCTCTCCCCAGCTTCTAGCTAGCCCCTTACTCTCGAATCCAGAGTCCTATAGGCTTGTTTATGGGAGCCTCATCTACTTGTCTTTTACTCAGCCGGAGTTGGCGTATGTTGTTCATATTTTGGCTCAATTTATGCAACAACCTCATCAAGAGCATTGGGAGGCTGCTCTTTGAGTTGTTTGTTACTTAATAGGTTGCTCGGGACTAGGTATATTGCTTAGTTTTGCATGTGATTTATCTTTGTCAGGTTGGTGTGATTCTGATTGGACTAGTTACCGTCTAACTCGACGCTCTTTGACTGGGTGACTTGTTTTTCTTGGTGCTTCACCCATTTCTTAGAAAACTAAGAAACAACATACTGTTCCCTGTTCATATGCAGAAGCTAAGTATCGTCCAATGGCCGACATTACTTCTGAACTTAAGTGTCTCAAGGCTCTTCTTGAAAGTCTTGGCGTTCATCATATCATCCTCGAGCCATGCGTCTTTACTGCGATAGTAAGTCTGCTTTATATATTGCTCAAAACCCAGTTTTCCATGAACGCACCAAACACATTGAAGTTGATTGTCACTGTGTTCGCGATGCCATTCAAGATGGCCTTATTGATTTGAGTCATGTGTCTACAACGGAAAAACTTGTAGATATTTTTACCAAGGCCCTTGGTAAAACTCAGTTTCCGTACTTACTTGGCAAGTTGGGCATTTGTAATCCGTATGGTCCAACTTGAAGGGGGTATTTTTGTATACTTCACCCGTTTCGTTTTAAATGCAACAATTTGCATTTTTGCCAGTTTCAAATTAAATGCAACAAACTCAAACTTTTCTATTTTAGTATGAATTTTGAATGCGATATTAGAAAAATACCCTTACTTAAAAATTAAAACACATATTATACAACCAAAATTAAATTAACTACTAACCTAACCTACATTAATCTACCAAAACTTCACATCTGTCTCTCTCCAATACCCACCTTGACCACCACCATCATTAGTTCATCAGTCATCACCTTCACGCACTATCTATCTACCACCACCGCGAACTTCCATCTTCATCACCCAACACCTATATACACCATCATCCACCACCACCAACTTCCATCAACATACAACCACCATCACCCACCACCACTACCATCCATACCGCCACCATCCTCCGGCCTCTGCGATTTCGGGCACCACCACCACCATTACAACCATCTTTTTTCTCATAATCCATGAAATCAACCCACCACTCCACAAATTCATCCCACCAATTTTTGCATCCTTTTGCTTCCCTTTATTTTCGCTCCCGATGACCACGACGATGGCTTCAATTTTCGTTGTTGGTTGGGGGTTCGAATTTAGATGGTGGTTGATGTTTGAGGTACGGTAGATGGCGATTGTAGTTGAATAATGGTGGTCGAATTTTGGTTGGTGGTTTTTTGGGTTGATTGGGTTTTCGATTTAAGTAGATTTTGGTAGGTGGTTGCCTGCGTCTTCACCGGTGGATTTCGTGGTTGCTTTCTATTGCATGTGGTAGATTTCTTGGTTGACGGTGATGGTCGATTTCATGGTTGAAGTTTGATGTGGCCGGATGAAATTATGGTGGCTGGTGTCGCAGACTCGTAGTAGTGGTGGTGTGTGGCAGTGTTGGTTGGTGGTGGTTCATGGTGGTGTAAGCTCCCTGTGAGAATTTCCCCTCTATTTTTCTTTTTGGCCCCACTTTCTCTCTCCACTTAAATATAATCACGTGCTCCTTCTTTCTTCTAATTACCCCTTAAGAAATTTCAACTAGGAGTCTGTGCCACTCTAATTATTGCGTTTAAAACAAAACAGAGGAAGTATATGGTTTGCATAGTTGTTTTGTATAGTTTGGGCCTAAAACTTTCTTATAATATTTATGATGTATATAAACTCTAATGAATTTTCACCTGATACCCCTAAGTTTTCAAAAAATTCACCTGGTACCCTCCATGTTTTCATGATTCACCAGGCACCCCTCGATTTTGAACTAATACACTCAGATACCCTTAATGACTAATGGCATTAACCGCCGTTAGTCATTAACTCTAATTTCCTGCTTTAAACCTTAATTAATCCCCTAATCTTAACCCTAATCCTAACCCCTACCACTAACCCTAATCCTAACCCCTACCACTAACCCTAATCCTAACCCCTACCACTAACCCTAACCCACCACCCCACCACCCACTCCCCCACCCTCCCACCACCCCTGCCCCCTCCCCACCCCCAGCCCTTCCCCCACCCTCGCGCCGCCCTCCTCCCTCGGGGTGTGCAAAAATACTCGATCCGAAAACCCGCCGACCCGATCCGAAATTTCAGATATCCGATCCGATTTTAAGATTTTGGATCGGGTATCCGGAAAAAATTTCAGATTTTCGGATCGGATACGGATCGGGATTTTTCCAAAAATGTCAACCAACCCGATCCGAAAATTTGGTGATCCGTTCAGAAAATCCGGTATCCGATCCGAGAACCCGGCGATTTGATCCGGAAAGTTCGGATATCCAAAAATTTCGGATAGGATTCAGATTGCAATTCCCCCGATCCGAAATTTCGGATCGGATCGGATCCGATATCCGACATTGAACACCCCTACTCCTTCCCCACTCAGTTCAGTTCAGCAGTCCCCCACGGCCCCACCCCTCCCTCTCCATCGCGCCCCGACCCTCGCCCCACCCCCGCACCCCCCACAGCATCACCCCTTTCCATTTTCGCACCCCACCTCCCGTGCCGCCCACAACCCTTCTTCTTCCCTGTGTTTTTTCGTTGTGAGGGTACTTTGTGTTTCGAAAATTGGAGGAAGGTGGTGCAACGGGGGTGGGGTGCGAAAATGGAAGCGAGGTGGTGTTGTGGTGGCGCGGGGGTGATGGGTGTGCTGTGGGGGTGCGGGGGTGGGGGAGGGGTGAGATTTCGGGGGTTGCGGTGGTTGCAAGGAGTGGGGAAGGGAGGGTGGGGGTTGTGGGGGCTGCTGGGGTGAGGTAGGGGGGCTGCTGGGGCGAGGGAGGGGGGTTGTGGGGGTGGGGCGGGGGCAGGGGTGGTGGGAAGGTGGGGGAGGGGTGGTTTGGTTTAGGGTTTAGGGTTAGGATAAGGGTTAGGATTAGGGTTAGGGTTAGGGTTAGGATTAGAGGTTAATTAGAGTAGAAAATAGAAAATCAGGGTTAATGACAAACGGCGGTTAACGTTGTTAGTCATTAAGGGCATTTGAGTGTATTTACATAAAAGTGAAGGGTACCTGGTGAACTTTGAAAACATGGAGGGTACCAGATGAATTTTTTGAAAACTCGGGGGTACTTGGTGAAAAAACCGTAAACTCTATTGTTGACAGTAATAGTTATAACACAAATCATTAAGCTATACTCAATTTGTCATTTTGCTTCGTATATTACACATCTCACGAATCTAGTATCTTTGCATAGACATTTCATTTGATATTAAGTTCTATGTTTTTTTGCAAAATAGCAAATTAGCAATGTTATCATTTTCAGCAATATATTCTTTCTTTCTTCGTCTATCTTAATAGTGATAATCCTTTGGGATTTTATGGCCCTATTTGGCGTTAGCGTTTGATGTAGCGGTTAGCGGTTGAACAAGATTAAAGCGCTATTTAAGAATATTATGAGTGTTTGGTAAGGTAGTGGTTGTAGTAGCGGGTAGCAGTTGGAGTAGATTATGAGTAGCGGTTGTAGAACTATACTACATGTAACGTTTGAGATTTAGAGGTAGCGGTCTAGCAAACAAACACTATATAATAGCATAAGGTAGAATTATTAACCAATATTTTTTATTTCTTTTTCCTTTTACTGAATATTAATTGTTTTATTTTTTGGCAATTCAATATTTTTTTTTACAATAGCAAAGATGTAATTTAAATATTTATTTTAAAGATAAGATATTTTACAAGTATTTTAGTTATTATTGGTAATATAAATTTTTCGAGGGTTGAATATTTTTTTAGATTTATGCATTTATTTGAGCAGCTAAATAGTCATATATTCTTCTTTTGTGTAACTTCTTTGAAAAAATAAATACTAAATTTAACTATTGAACGAATATATGAAATTTGTTGTAGTTCATTTCATATCAAAACAAATGTCATTTATTGTCTTTTTCAATTTCAACAGCTACTTTTGCCAAACACTTCTAGTTAAATAACTAAATCGCTAATGGTCGACAGCTACTAGTAAATAGCTAACAGTTATTCCCAACAGCTACAATTATTACAATCGCTAACAACTATTAAAAACGCTAGTTTTACCAAACATGCCCTATAGTATCTTTTAATGTATGTGGTTATTAGAGTGCTCCCAATTGTGCCCTTCTTGTGGGTTATGAGGAGAGAGAGTATAAAAGTAATATTAGTTTATTAGGAGAGAGAAAAATTTTGGCTAAGAAATTGATGCCCAGTTCTTCATGATGGACCAAGAAAAAGAGGAGCAAAGAAGGAAATGGAGGAGAGAGAAAAAATGGTGGGGTAGGTGAAAGAGTGAGAAAGTAATAAAATAATTTTTTTGAGGGGGGAGAAAGTAATAAAATAATTAATGCCCACAAATTATAGGGCAACCATTGATTGTCCTCTTATGGATATTCTAACATTGCGACTTAATAAAAAAAAGACTTGAGGAAGTACTAAAAGGAGGGAAGCGAAACGGCAGTAGAGTCGAGTCATTGACGAGCTTGGGGCGGCATACATTTTCATTTCTCGGTGACAAAGTTAGAGGAGAGAGAAAGAGAGTTTGGTAAGTGTGAAGCTAGAGAAACTCTCCTTCTCTAATTTTCCATCTTTTTTTAGGGTTTGTCTTTCAGTAAAACTTCCCATTTTCTCGAATTTATATTTACTCTTTCTATTTAATAACACTCATCCTGATTTTACAGTTTTTTTTTTTGGGGGGGTTTACTTTTTGCAGAAAGTTGAAAAAATGGCCGGAAGAGAAGATTATCGCATTTTTGTTGGAGGGTTAGGTTGGAATACCTCGCAAAGGCACTTAGAAGATGAATTTGCTCGTTATGGAAAAATCATTGATTGTCTAGTAAGTTCTTTTTTGATTTGTTTTTATTTTTGCTTTCACCCAGTAATTTCTTTTTAATTTGTTGGGTTAAGAAATTTAATATATTGGAGTTGATTAATTTAGCTTTCTTCATCTGGATTTCTGTTCTGATTTCTTACAAATGTTTGTGTTATGTAAAGTATTATACTGTTCATGATACTTAGCTTATTGGCTAATAATTGTAAATTTATGGAGGTCTAAACTTACTGGGCTTGAGAGGTTTAGGTTTGCATTTCGTATCGAGACTCGAACATGAGTTTTGGTAATATGGGTTGGTTGGTGTAGTTGGTGGGGATAGTGTATGGACTGCAACTGGTGTGCGATTTTTTTTCTCCCGTATTGCTGCTAATGTTCCTAAGGAACTACTCAGGTTGCGCACTCAATGATTATAGTTTTCGGATTTTAAATTCTGTTTGAGCTGTTGGAAAGATAGGAATATGTATGAGCTAGGCTGACAATACTTGGATATGAGTGAGACTTCTTTGCCATTTTTAGTTGGTAGACATGTACTGATACAAGTTTAAGCTGTCTGGGAAGAAGGTTTATAGCTTGTTTTCTTGAGGTATATATGTCTGCATTAAGTATGAATTAAGGCCCCTTAAAGAAAAGTATGAGCTAAGCCCTGATTGAAATATCATCTTTCATGAGAATTTGATCGGTTGCTATTGGAAAGTCATGCTGTGATTTTGGTTCTTGCTATTATGTGTATTATTATCCAACCTATGAAACACGAGGAAATAAAGGAGATTGAGTCTACATTATTTTTACTTGAAAACCCCCTATCTATATTTATTTGTAGTCGGGGGACATAATTTTATTATTTATACAGTTGTGAATTGGACTTGGTTGCCCTTACTTGAATTTACCTGGACTTACTCAAACTTTATTTCCCTAAAATTTACTTTTCTGAGGTAAGCAAGGCCTGGGGTTGTTTTTTACTGACCATAAAATTATGTATGCATTAGAGAAGTTAGATGACTGCAAATGCTCATTTACATAATCATTGCACTTGTGACTCATATATGCTGATTTCATCCAAAAAAAATTCATGTCTTTGTTGCCTTGGATCTTTTAAAAATATGGTCAGAGATGTGTATAAATATTGTAAATCTGCAATTCGTCTGACCTTGTGTCTAAATATCTTAATGTGCAATTACAAGAAAAAAAAAGGGGGTCCTCGTATTTCTAAAAAGTGCTTCATGTTTGTGAAAACAGCAATGTGTTTTATGCCAATGATTGAACATAGATGCTCATGTGACTAATGATCTGATTTCATGGTACCTCGAGCTCTGATATGAACTTTCACTTGGCTTGTTTTGGATTATCTTGAGTGGGTTGTTTCCTGCTCTCAAATCTTTTGATATGTGCATCATCGTTTGTCAATAAAGTGAGCTGATTTCTTCATTACATAGATACTAGTAGTCCTTTCTAATCAAATGTCTGGACTTGCTGTTTGAGTTTACGTCAAGTGTCAGCTGGTACTTTTCAGGTTGTGAATGAGTTCTGTTTTCATTTGTTCATAACTTTATGTGAACTATCCCTACAAGACATTGAATTATTACTTTGACAATTGCATATCTTAGCTCTCATATTACTGTGGGACATATATTCCCCTTTCAACTTGTAAAATTGGACCATTCAGCAATCATTACCTTGCTATTTGGGTGATGTAATATAGAACCGGCAACCAAACTAGTGTGCACCATGTGTATGGGACACCTTGTATCTTTTATGCGATGCGGGGAATCTTGCTAGCGGTGCCTGATTGACCACCCTAAATCTGAAGAAAACAAAAGTGGCTACTGTTAGCTTGCTTCTAAGTCCTTTGAAAACCAATGGACCTGATTTTTCTGAATGCTAGAGCAGTATCTTGATATCCTCATTTCTTCGAATGATAACAAATATGCAAGTTGCAGTAGATGTGATTTCAGTCACATTTTTTGGCTTAAATCTCAAACAGAGACACATGCATAGGCAAACATTATTCCCAACCTAAATCTTAATCATTTGCACCTTTCACATCCCATTCTGGTGACAAATTGCAAGTCGAGTGAATGATTCGGGTTTAGAGCAACTTAGAAAGATTACTAATTACCCAGACTAGGAGGTACATATTAATCATACTCTCATGCATGCTTCTTAAAATTGTATCTCAGAAAATTTTCTACAAAAAAATGAGCAAAAGTAAAGGGTAGAAAAAGGAAGAGAAATGAGCTATATTTGTATGTTAGAAATTTTTATCTTTCTCTCAACCTGATTTATAGGTTCAGGTGCTGGAACTCCCTTGACTTAGCTGTTGATGGGGCCCATACTAGTGTAATTTTTGTGTTCTGGGATTCAATATCTTTGCAGTTTCTGTGGATCTGTAAATCCTGGAATTCGTGGATTATACTAGCCAAAGGAGGGGGTAGGAGGGTGTTTTCTTTCCTCTATATCATAATTTCTTAATCTTAAATCCTTGAGAAGTTGAAACACAAAGGTTTCACCATTATTATGCTGAAGAATCATATTTTCCTTAATGGTTTGGGTTTTATATTGATAATGAGCATTAAGCACCCAATAAATATGTAAAATGTTGGGTGTTTGAGTTGAAATTTGAAGCACAAGACATTTAAGAAATTGTACGCAAAACAAGTCCGTTGAATCCTTTCAAAGCATGGAATTACAACAAGGCCATGTTGTTATGTAAAGGTGCTTCGGTAACTGGTTTGTCGTTCCATGTGTGTTATAATTACACTATGTGATATCTATTGTAGATTGTAATTTACTGTGCGTGCCATTATTGTTATGAAAACCATTAAATGTATTGATAGTGACTAAATTATAAGATGAGTTTTCAGTTTTTCACTCATATCATACTCATTATAGTGTTTAGACCCTCTTATTCTTATACAAGATAGGGTCCTATATTCTGAAAAGTGTGCTCTAAAACTCTTGAATTACACTAAGAAAGTGAAATCTTTAAGAAAACTTAATTTGCGTCGCGTTGGCTACGTAGTGCGAAGCAACACCTGAAAGCTGCTGCTTCCGCCACGTTGCAATTAGTTACGTAGAGATCAATATTTTTCTAGGCAACCCCCGGCTCCCCGCAAAGATTAATGTAACTAATGATAAATAGATGAGCTTTCTTTTGGCAGCATGAAAGGTAAAGCAATGTTTAGCTCAAGTGTTCACTATCATTGTTCTCTAAAATTTACCTTTTTGGATGAACTGTTTTGTTAATGTTAATAACTATGGTTACTAATATCTGCCCTTATGGCATTATTTATGCATTTACCTTTTTGACTGTGCCATTGTCATTAGTATGAGTGACAATTTGAAACTTATGTAATAGCGAAAGCATTGGACTTTCACCTATTGTAAGAAAACAAATGCTGCTACCATGGCGCCATTGTAGTCACATATACTAATTTGGATGTCTTAGAAAAAGTTGTCATGTTTGATCCTTTATTATTGGACTTCCAAGATTCCTCTACTTTAGGGATGGATAGGGTGTGATAGTGGTTCAATTATCATGAAGGAGCTTCTGTTAAACTTGTTATTTCCTTAATCATGAGAGACTGGCAAAACCACGACTTTTTCTAATAGGGGTAGTTAGTAGTACAATTTGTGATTTCAAGATGATAAAAGCAGGTTATTACTTTTCATGTTAAGAGATACTCTGCGATGATAGGGATCCTAGAGCTAGGCTGAGGCAAGAGGGAAAAGCTCGGGTGCAATGTTTCACTTATGTATACAGTTCACTTAGAATTATAAGCTGCTCCATCTCAAAATAGTTTGCACGTTTCATATGGCACAAATTTTTAATAGAGTGAAGTTTTGGGCCTCTATTCTTGTAGAAAAATATGTGATTGAAGTTAACGGGGTACTTCTCGTCGAGGAGGGAGAGAGAGAATAGATACGATGGGAGATGGTAGATAAATTTAATTGAGGAGATAGAGAAAAGTAGATGTGATTGGAGGTAGTAGATAATTTTTACATCGAGGGAACAAGAACAAGTACATCTTTGAACTTAAATATTTTTCATCATATATTAGTAAAAATTATAACGATTTAATATTAATAGTGTACTAATTGATACGAATCAAACAAGATTCAACGTGACTATATTATATCTTATAAATTGGAAAAAATTGAGAAGATTCTCACTACGTATGAATAGTGTCAAGATTCTAAGTAAGAATGATAACAAAAAAACAGAGGTAGTATCTTTTTTGGTTTAAATCATTGGGTCGCCGAGTCAAATTTAAAATTTGGATACATCTCAAACGTGTCCCCGAGTTCTTAATATTCAAATTTCTAGGATTCAACACTCGAATATGTAGTTGTGTCGGACACTCATACCTAACTCAAAGCATAATAGGTTTTCACATAGCTGCTTCATGTGATAATGTGAGCCAAGCATTAGTCGCTATGCAATCTGATCTTTTGAAGTTCAAAAGCATTACCCTAATATCTCAATATTACCAGGTAATAAGCAAATGAAAATTGGCGTGTGATATTCTTATATTGTGCCTAAGTATTCAGGTCAAGTTCAGTGAAATCTATGTAATATTCTTGTCAAGTGATGAATTTACAATGTCTCTTTTTAAGGTAATGGTGGACAGGGAGACTGGCCGTCCTCGTGGATTTGGATTTATAACATTTGCTGACCGCAGAGCCATGGAAGATGCTATAAGGGGTATGCATGGTAGAGAGTTGGATGGGCGCGTTATTTCAGTGAACAAGGCAGAGCCACGAATGGGAGCTGAAGATCCCTATGCTGCGTATGGTGGCGATCGTAGATCAGGTGGTAGGGAAAGCTATAGAGGAGGAGATAAACTAGGGGATCGATCTGATGAATGCTTTAAGTGTGGTCGTGCGGGGCACTGGGCTAGGGATTGCCCTTCAAGCGGTGGTGGCAGGTATTCTTCACAATCTGAATTTGGTAGATCTAGTCTACAGGGAGAACGTGATTATGATCGTTATTATGAGCGTCCTAGTGGGGGACGCTACGAAAGTAGGGATCGTTTGGATAACAGAGATGGGTATGGTCCCCGTGATCGCTACAGCAATGATAGGTACCCGTCTGCTGGTGACCGTTTTGGAAGTGATAGATTTGCGGACAGGTACCCCCAAAATGGATATGGTCGGGATAGGGACTACGAAAGAGATGGAGGCATTAGAGGTGGTGATAGGTATGCTGCTGGCGGACCAACCCGGTACGACAAAGGAAGCTTCAGAGACAGGGCTCACCCCTATGATGCTCCTCGCAGAAGCAGCCGGCGCTGATATCATTGTTGGTTTTGCTCTGCAAGTGCTGTGCAAACTTTTGTTTGTCTGAACTTATCAGTTTTCTAGAGCTTTGTTTTCTATGTAGCTGCAGAATGTTGGATACCGTCTACTATGCATAGCTTGCCTCTGTTCATATTCTGCCCAGATTTGCTGTATGTTCTACAGTGTTTTTTTCGGCTTTTTTGGATCATTAAGGTGCATTTGGTAGCAAAGCTGCAACACGTGGAAGCAGTTGTGAATTTCTAATACTTCTAGCTGGCAGCATTCATTGGTAGAAGTAAATTTATGTAGAATCCTAGCCATGACCGGATATTCTGCTAGAGGAGTGTCTGAGATAGTTGAGACTCTCTTGTAGCTTCTCTGAATTGCGGTTTCTAGTATGCATGAGTGGCTATCTTTTTGAGTTTGAAGTTGCAACCATCTCTATGCTGATCATGGAAAAATATAAGCTTGTAGTTGCTGTAAGTAACAAGATCTTCCGAGGCTGATGGCTTGTTCCAGTATTATTGTTGCTGCAGCTAGTCAGAATGAAGCCAGAGGTTTAGACAGGGTTCTGTGCTGTGTGTGAGTTTTAATTAAACCTGACTGGAGATTTTGTTCGGCCCAACACAGGATATACGTAGTTCATTTTACAATGTGTGTGTATGTGACATCTTTGTGCAGCCAAGTAAGTTGATGAACGACCTCTCTGGTAGTTTATGCGTGTCACCTTTGTGGCCTTTGTTGCTCTGATTAATCATTTTATCAGTGGCGAATTTGCATTCTGGCCTTCATCTTTTGCTAATTTCCCAATGATATGAAGAGGAGGCAGAGAAAATCCGGTACTTGTGATAGAACCTAGAAGTAGAGACTGCTCTTTTTGCACCTCATGCAGAGGACTGGTTTTGAGGTTGGTTGTCTGAAATGTGATTTTGTCAGGAGGAGAAAAGGCAGCATGAGATTTATGTTTTTCTTTTCAGGGAGCCATTAGATTGATTGCACAGGCCGTGACAGGCAGTAATAGTTTGCTTCTTGATGAGTTGATTATTTTTGGTGATACTGTTTGTGGATAGAAGCTAAGCATGAGATTGAAAAGCTTGGTCTGTTGCATTCAGATGAGCCATGGAATTTTTGATTTTAGAGATCATTCTTGCTGAGAGGCAGATGGAGCATATCGAGTTGATAGAGCCTTCTTATGGGTCGAAAAAGTCCAAGCTGAGGCCTTTTAAAGTCAGGCTGGTCTTCTAGAAAGCTCAAGGTATTCTTTTGTTTTCTTGGGAGCAACACTGAAAAGATTATAGAACTTATCAAAGTGGGTAACTTAAATATTTTAGAATTTATCAAAGTGGGTAACTTGAATATGGAAACTGTATAGCTCTCAAAATATGTCTTGATGCTGCTTTTAGTAGAATGTAAGAATAGACAAGAGATCAGGTCGAAGCTTCTTGAAGTGGCACATTGAGTAGCTTCGAGTGTTGTTTTCTCTCTTTAAAACACAAATTACAACTTGGTTGCTAGTTTTAGCGATCGGCCTAGGCCCTATTAAATAGGCAATGTAGCTCAATTAACATAAAGATAGGTTCAAGTTTAAAGAGTTTTTTTTTTTTTTTCTTAACATGATCTTCAAGTCTTTTCCATCTGCTTGTTTCTCTGCCTTCTGTCTCTTTACTCGTCTATTGGTCTACTTTGCTTGCGCAAACATCATTTGCTCCACTAACATGGTAATTTGCTATCGGCTTCTTGTTGATGCGCATTGGCCTGCTTGGCGCCACTCAGCTAAAGCCAAACTCCTCCTTACCACCCAACCCCAATCCTTCTTCCCTGGATTGAACATGGATGTCCCCCTTGGAAGACAATAAGGTATCATTAGAGCAAAGCTAATGCGGTCATCATTTTCTCTAAATTGTAGAAGTAGCTCTTTAAGAATATAAATGCATTGCATGCGAAATACTGCAACTGCCAACTGATAGGACGTTGAAGCTGGTTGTATCTGTGGTGGTGTGGGTAGAACGTTGATCACAGATATCTGCGATAGTGGCGGAGAAGTGTGGAGGATTTCGGGGAGATTCCTGTTGCAAGTGCAAAGGTGTAAGGAACCAAGATGACCCACGTTGAGTTAACTTACGGTAGCAAAAACGAAGAATGACAACCCAAAAAGTTGAACCAAACGTTTCCAAAGGGAAATAATAGAGTTGTTATACTATCCTTTATTTGAATTCCCCATTTAAACATCTTCGTAGTCTTTAGCTTGAAATGAGCTATTCCTTGGGTTCCAAAATCATCTTTTATTTCACTTTTAAGAAATAAAGAATTAAAGATATTCCATAAAGCCTCTAAATCTCATCATTTTACTGAACAATTATCCTGGGATTTACATCTTAATCAACATATCGGTATTACTAGATACGAAGTAAATCTCAGTAAAATTAAATTTAAGAAATATGTAAAAACATATATTTTCCCATATATTGCATGCACAACAAAACAATGTACAAGCAAAGCATAGTTAGCAGGATGCATGCCTTTGGTCAAGATCCTTTCTGCCTCTCCCTTGATGAAAGAGAAGTAAAAGAAACAACCTACAACATTAAAGAGCCGGCACTACATTTTAACCCTACTCTTCTTTGCTCCCTCTCTCAGTTCTCTCTTTCTTCTTCAACCCATCAGTAGCCCTCTTCTTCCTATCTTCTACGTACGATAGCGAAGAAACTATACATTATGTCAGTACTCAGTAAGTAGAAATAACACTTTACAAGTAAATACAGTACCCTAGTGTAATATCATGTACAGATCCTCAGGCATGCTATCACTCCCAGCCCATCAACGTGTTCCATACCCTCTCTTCGATTTTGTTCCTGGAAACCGATAAGCAGTCCCCTTCCTGGAGCAAGAACCGATACACTTCAAATTCGCGGTGCTCAATGACGTGCCTCCCTATCACAGCCTGGCATATTTCAGCAAGTAATTTTACAAGTGGTATGAATATATGGTAGAAGGAAGAACACAAAGAAATAGAAAACCTAATTGCCATTCATGCACGAGAGTTAATACTGATGAACTTTTTTCAAAAATCTATCTATTTAAACAGTGAAAGATGATCATTAAAGAACTATGTTACTCGAACTCTTCATTTTACCTCAAGTACCTACTTATGTTGGATCCTCAATACTCCAACATGGATGTAGACACTTGATTTTGGGACAAAATCATAATATAATTTCAATAAAATAGCCTAGTTGGACACTTACCCATGTCCGACACGAGTATCCAAGTTCGAGTAACATAGCTAAAAGAACTTGTCTTTCTCTTGTTTTTTCAACAAAGCTAGGAGGAAAAGAACCAAAGAAGATTTACACTACGTCACCTTTTTGCCATCATCTGATAGTACGATGTCAAGATATGTTCATCACTTAATTTTTAAGAAGAATATTTCCTCTTTAATGTAAAAATGTGAGGGTGCACAGCTACACTTCTAATGTAAAGAGCAAGATAAAATTGATTAAGATCACGGTGAGTACCGAAAAGATGCATAAGTTGAGCATTTTCAGAGCAAGGGTGACATCATAAAAGACTCGAGGCCTCCCCCTTCCAGATATCTCCACTGGGTTCGCAACCAGCAACTCTGTATCAGGGCCACGGCTTACAACAGCAACTCTAAGAGGTCGAGCTAGTTCTCTACATAGACGAGAGCGCAAAGCGTTTTGTTTGCTAGAGTCAACTATCTTCTTTCCATCAGCTTGCACAATGAATAAATCAATCTCACAGTTCTTTTTCTGCTTTGTAGTTCCTCGCCCATAAGAGATCTATAAACCAATATAATTAGCAATTGCACATCCATCAGTAACTCTTGAATTTATTCTAGCATAAATACAATTACAATCTTTAACTTTCTTGCACTCCAATTTCACTGCTGTTCTTTCATTAGGCAAATTGATAATCTAAGTCAAAAAACAATCACATGAAAAAAAAAGTAAACTAAGTAGTCAGATAATTTGGAGTGAGGGAGTGACAACTAACAACCTAGCATAATCTATAACTCACAAGGAGTTATCTGCATTTGTCTCACCTGGATGTTATAATCCTTGAACGTCCGCATCAGATCATAGAGTAGACCTTTATAATCCCGGCAAACAATTTGGACAAGAGTATGAGAAGGACTAAGAGAGTTATCCAGTGTGATAGATGCACAGTTTGTGAAACTAGTTCCATTACGATGTTTATCGGGTATCTCGAAGTTGAAAGTTTCATCCGTAATTACAGAAGGAAGAAATGGAGATGCTTGTGAACAGGCAGTAACTTCAAGGTCAACCTTTTCTATGTCACAGATCACAGCATCTTCCAGGGTTGCTCTTAGATGCTCTTTTGCATCCTCTTGTCTCTTTTTTGTATGCAGTAATTCTCTGCACATTATGTATCTCTGATCATCAGAAAAAGCTCAAAATTTAGACGAACAAGAAGTCAGCTATAAATTCTCTAAACATGGATAATAACAATAATTAGTTACTTTTTAACTCGAAAAAACAAATAAGCAAGATAATTACGCAGTTTTAAGAAATCTCTTCAAAATGGAGCTTTAAGAATCTCTTAAAAATTTAGAAATATGATATATTTAGGATTTAGGAAAGCAGGCATACAGAACTATTTCCTTTTATTTTCATTCATCACCACTGTAAAATAGGGGACATATTAGTTCTAGGAAGAGTATACACTAGTTTTCACTTTTCACATAAAATGAAGGGTAGTCTTCTAAACCTGGTGTCTGTGATGAAAAAGAGGTCCAACACTTTCCCATCTGGAGTTGTGGATACCTTCACTTTTTGTATATTAAGCTCAAGTTCACATAAAACTTCAGTGATATCTGCCATGAAACACAGATGATGTAAAAGTCAGAAAAAAGCACGACTTACCTCGAAGAACAATTGGAAATCGATACTTTATAGACTACTGATTTGTGGACAATAGTAATGCTGCAAATGCACATTCAAACACATCAAAGATTCACTTTTATGACAGTTGTCTAATTTATCTATTAGTTCCAATATCATTTTGTCCTACAAGTATATTTACAGTCAGAGATGCACCTGTGACATCAAGAATCCACATTGGTTGGTTACCTCACCTTATGAAGGAATTCGTATTACTCCCTCTGTCTCAAATTATTGCTCCATATTCCGTTTTTGGGATGTCTCAAACTTTAAGGTCCATCTCTTCGGGAATTCGAAACAAATTTCTCTTTACTATTTCTATAAAGATGAGGTCCACACTCAACTGCCAACTCTTTTCTCATACTTTCCACTCTTTTAATAAAATTTGTGCCAACTACATACGGAGAACAAGACCGAGTCACGGAGGGAGTACGTCATCATTTCTCTTCCTGTTAAAGATTTAAGTTTCATATCTGCTCCGACAAACTCCATGAGATTCAAGGGAAGAAACCAAGATTCCAACTTTAAACAAGATAAGGGATCTTGATCCTCAAGTACTATAAACAAGATAAAGGATCTTGATCCTCAAGTATGCTGTCACAAAAGATAAAGACCTCAAAAGATTCCATCTTTCCTTATATAGCACCGAGGATTCGTTCTCTTCACCTGATTTTCACTTATTTGAATTTGACTAATTTAAAATTATCTGTAACTTTTAGAACTAATTATAGTTTTGATTTAACCTTTTTTTTTGTAAAATAAGTGAAAAATTAGGTGAGAACAACATATCCTAAATCTTAGACATATAAAACAAACCAAGGGTCCATCAACTATTCAGCATACCATGAGATCAAGAATCAACATAAAACTTGCAAACAAAGTTGAAGAATAAAGAAAATATTGCAGCAAAAAAGTAGTTAGTTATGCATAATCATAGAATAGAAGGGAAGATCAATATACCAACAACCAAAAAAACTCCCATAAATTATATATATACAGCATAAATAGCAAAGTTGGATAAAAGAATGAAAGATCTACCATGTAAAAGACCTCTTCTATCATGGCAGCATAGCTTTAATAAGAAAATATCAGGAGGTTTAGGTGGCTGCAACAACTCTGTTCTATAATAAGACATCCCAGAAGCTGAGTAACAAGAAGGGCATACTCCCACCAATCTCTTCTTCACCAAACCCCACTTTGTTGTTGCCTTCCCCACTACCCATAACACTATGTAGCACCATTTTCCATCTGTTGCAAAATCTTCATCACAAAAACAATCAACAATTAAATGAAAAATCAAAACAAACAATATAGACAACAATATAACATTTCTTTACTAAAACCAACAAATTATTGGGTTAGAAACATAAAAAAAAATTATGGGTTAGAAATATATATATTTTTTAAAAATCAACCATCAATTGGAAGTCCAAAAGAAACAATATAAACACCATTATCACATTTCTTAACTAAAACCAATTAAAGATAAAAAATATTATATGGGTTAGAAATATAAAAAAATTAATCATGCAATGTACTAACTATGATCCAATATGTAGTAACATATATTGTTACCCATAAAAAGAAATTGACCAAATTAAGGGTATATTAAGGTTACATGAAAAGAAGTTTATACATTTTTTGTTTGTTTATAAAAACTGACCTACTCTGGTAATGTTGAATCCAAAGAAGAGGAGGATGCGGCAAAGATCACAAGCTAAACCAAGTTTATCAGGGCAATTTACAGTGATTATGGTTGGATCTCCTTCTTTCTCTGGTGCTTTAAAAATTACAACATCATCTTGTAGTATACACATAGTTGTTCTTACTAAAAAATTTCAAAATAAAGTATACAAATTTTGTTATGTAGTACTAATATTTCTTAATGGGTTGGTCTAAAATTAAGATAAGATCATAAAGATAGAGAGGAGAACATTAAAGTTATCCATTTTTAGGGGGGCCTAAGGCTAAAAAAAAACTATGGAAATTAGGAATTAAAGAGAGAGGTGAGGGGGGAATGCAAATGAGGACACATGTGATTAAGGGATATAAAGAGAGAGAGAGGTTGAGGTGGGCTGCTACTTTTCTTGTAAAGTAAATTTATTACTTGTTCATAGTATCAAGGTGGCTGATGGTGACACACTCCCTCTCACATCTTTCTCATCCTCTATTAAAGTCTAGTTTCATTCATTGTCAACACGTTGACACATCTAAGGATAGGAGTTAGCTCAAGTGGGTATGACACTTCACCTTTGTCCTTTTGGTTAGGGGTTCGATCCTTACTCCCAACATTATATTGGGGTATTTCCTTAGCATGCTATGCATGCCTTACTAGTCAATGTGTTTGTTTGCCATCTTATTTATTTACTCTCTCCGTTCAAAATATAGTTTTCATTTTTATTTTAGGAGTCAATTTTAAAAACTTTGACCAAATATTCTTACTAATATATACAAAAAATATATTTATGCGAGGTCTTGTTAGATTCGTCTCAATGTATAAATTTGTAATATCAACTTTTTATATTTTTTACCAATAACAAATAGAAGATATCGTAGGTCAAATGTATATCTTGGAGACTGCAAAATGAACGCGAACTATATTTTGAGACAGAGGGAGTACAAAAAAGTAATTGGTGATTTGGTTCATATATAGAACAAATAATTTTTTTTAAAATCTCTCTTATGTAAAAAAAAAACTTTAAATCTATTAGTATAAGGCTATAAGAGACAAAGAGTTATGGTTTTCATTCTACAAATTTACTTAAATGCCTAACTAAATTAACTACGACCAAAAAAAGATAACCAAAGTCAAACTCATATATAAAATTAAAAAATTAATTTAAATTTTGAATACAATTAAGTTATAATTGAGCCATCAAAAAAGGAACATGAATTATAAGATTTAGTACATTTCTGATGAAAAATAAAGTAAAAAGGAATATTACATCAATCAAACTTCTTATCAATCAATTTACAAACACAATCAAGTATTACATCAAAACGAAAAAATTCAATAAATTAACAAACTGGAATGATTTATTTAACACAAAAATAAAACATAAGAAATTCTAAAGAAATTCACTTAACATTCTTTTATCCTTTATCAAGTTTAATATTAAAATCCTAAAAGAAAGAATAAATAAAAATAATAATAATAAAAGGGTTAAGTGATATAGACTTAACCTACAAAATTTAGCCAAAAAAAAATCTAATGTACAAATTTTTACCCCTGTTTATATCCAAAAAGGCTAAAATTTATGTTTAAAAAAAAAAAAAATCATGCACGGAACACGTGCATAATTTGCTAGTAATATACATATTCATCGAAAATAAGTTCTAAATTCAAATTTATAGGAATTTTTGCAAAGTTGTTTGATTAGCAATTGAAAAAGTAAATTTTCATGGAAAATTTCACTTGCCTAGGGGAAGTTAGGTAGGATCTTATTAGAGACTCATATTAACATATACTTACATAATTTTCAACTTTTTATAATTCTTACTTAGCATTGGTAAGCATGTCGAGAGAAGCGTGTCAAGTATATATTTTGAAACAGGGAAAGTAATTGTATATTCAAGTTTCATAATATTTTTGAGTCGAGTTATGAGTTGCTCAACTCTACTCGTTAACATCTTGAGTCAAACTCAAGTTCAATTTGAGCTTACTCGAGTCGAGTTTTAATCAAGTTGATCTTGAGCCTATTTCGACTCCATTCTCTTTGACCAACTTGATCTTAAGTTACTTAGAGCTATCTCATCTCATTACTCCGTTATACATATCCCTAAATAAATTCTCAATTCCCTTGTAATTTAATTTAAAAAATTATTAGAACCCTCCCATCTCGTACCTCACGCCACCACTAAAGCTTTACAAGGGACACACATTACTGAAACCTTCATCTCAATCTTTCTTAATGCATGTTAAATTCGGGAAAATCAAGAATATATAGTGTTAAGTTGGTAGTTTCGTATGAGAAATAAGATAATTTCACTATGGAAAAAAAAAGGAAGGACTACGCTTTTTTTATTACGCAGCCCTTCTATACAGTAGGGCTGCACTTTTAAATAAAACGCACCCCTTCGTTAAAGTAGGGCTGCATTTTAATAGAAAAGCGCAGCCCTCCACATAGAAGGGTTGCGCTTGTCAAAAAAACGCAGCCCTACTGTAAAGAGTAGGGCTGCGCTTTTTAGACAAGCGCAACCCTGTTTTGTGAAGGGCTGCGCTTGTCTAAAAAGTGCAACCCTACTTTTACAGAAGGGCTGCGCTTTTTGGAAAAGCGCAGCCTATTGGGCCTTAAATTCTTTATTTACCCTAGCCCGTTGTTAAGAGTTGAAATCCCCTCTCTCTCTTCCCATTTCATCTCCTCAAAAAAAACCTGCTTGCTTCTCTCTCACCCCCATCTCGTCGGCGTTCGTTTCTCTCTCTCACCGGCTTCAATTCGTTCATCGGCGTTCCACCGTCGTTCTCACCAAGTTCAACTCCGTCGTTGGTTTTCCTAATAAAAGAAGGCGGGTTGGCTGTTCAGAGCTTCTCAAATTGGGAGTGGATTCCAGTGTTTTGAGTAGGCTTAATGGCCCCAGATTTTGTGAATCGCGATTTCAGTATAATGTTAATGCTACCAAATCTGTTGTCAAGAAAAAGAAGCAGAATTCTTCTGTTAATCACAAGAATCAAGATGACTGGCGACTTAAAAAATGGTTCCAGTATGTTGTTTCTTCTTTTACGAATTCCAGCTTTTGATGATATTGTGTAAGCATATTTATTTTGTTGATGTTTTTGTATGTACAATCTGAGTTGGATATTGATCGAGAAGAGACGGAGATGTTGAAACTCTTCAGATCTATAATTTTAGGGTTTTTTTTTTCATTTTCGTTTATTTTTTTTTTATTTTTTGTTCATTTTCAGATTAGTTTATTTTTTTAGGGTTATTTTTTTCATTTTCGTTAATGTTCAGATTTATTCAGATTAGTTCATTTTCAGATTTATAATTTTAAGGTTATTTTTTTCATTTTTTGTTCATTTTTGTTTTTATTTTCGTTGCAACTCTGAAGATGTAAAATCTGTGCTGTAATCATAAGCTATCTATACTGATAATGATATGTCTGTTTTTTTTATTCATGTTCATTTTGGTTGCAATAACTAGTGGCTAGCTGTAATATATAGTTAAGTTTGGGTTGTCAAGTTTGGTGATCCACTTTTGGTAGGTGTGTTTTGAGAGTAAAAAAATGCAAAAAAAAAAAAATTTCTTAATTTTTTTTTTGGGTCAAAAGGGATGCGCTTTAACAAAAAAACGTAGCCCTTCATGTTTAAAAGGGCTGCGCTTTTTCCTAAAAACACAACCCTTCACTTGTAGAAGGGCTGTGCTTTTTCCTAAAAACGCAACCCTTCACTTGTAGAAGGGCTGCGTTTTTAGGTTAAAAGCGCAACCCTTTTAAGCATGAAGGGATGCGTTTTTTGTTAAAAGCGCAGCCCTTCGTTGTGAAGGGCTGCGTTTGAAAAGCGCAGCCCTACTTAAAAAGTGAAGGGCTGCTATGGAAAGGGCTACTGTCAAAAAACGCAGCCCTACGGGCCTTTTTTAGCGCAATCCTTCCTTATTTTTCCACTAGTGATTTTGTTACTATAAATTAACGACTCTAAATCAAAACTAACTAAGGGTTATGGGTCATTTATTAAAGTTTCTTTGAGTAGAATAGTTCCTCTTCATCATCAAGTATTGTATTATTGAGTAGAAATTGATTCAAAAAGTCACAGTTAAACAATATTTGCCTTATTTGAGTTGACTTGAATTAGGTTGAGAGTCATTGATTTTGTCATAAACACATGAAAGTATAAGTGCACATGACTATAGTGAGGTCTCTCAAGTTTGGTTAAATCAGCTTGGGGGAGATGGTTTCTGGTATGATTGAAGATTCAATTGCGTTACATGACAGGCTATGCGGTTTTGTTCGAGATTGTTTTGATGCTTGGTTTGTGTAGTACTTATGCCTTTGCAGTTCATCGTTTAGTCCCATATTGTAGGGCATCTTTCTTTTCCAATGTCTATGTTTAATTGCTTGAGGACAAGTAATGGTTTAACTTGGGGAAGTTTGATGTATCATATTTTCATATAGCTTTTAATTGCATTTAGGTTGCATTTTAGGAGCATTTAGGTGCATTAATTACATATAATTACTTAAGTATGTGAAATATTACTTCTTTTTGCGTGTTTTCGGTGTTATTTGATGAATTTCAGGTATTGAGAACATAATTGGTATATGATTGGACAAGGTTGAGTATCAAAAGCGATTGGGAAGAGGATGCATTGATAAGGATCACTATGGATACCTCTGAGTGCAAATTGGAGCCGAAACGAAGTTGTAATTTTATGAAAGAAATATGGAAATTGAGTCATGTATACTCTTTTCTCCATAACTTTTTGAGGGATAATGATAATGATTTATTCCAGCGGCATTGGAAATTAGAATTGAAGAGCTTTCCAATGATAGGTTGTACGACCCAAGGCGAGTTATATTATGGGAGATTGGGTTTGGATGTTTGCACTATCTTCTGAAGCTCGCTATGCATACACAGATTAGTTAATTCCACCCTTTAATGATTTAATTGACTTTCCATATCTTGTAACTTACTTTTCAAGTTATATTATGTTACTTAGTCATTAAACCCTATTTGAATTCAATCAGTTACCTTTTCCTAAGCCCACAAGGGAAAACTATAAAACCCCCCATAAAGCCCAATTTTTCCCACACAATTATCTTCTCTCTCCTCCTTTTCTTTGCTTTTCTTTCGATTTTCTCTCTATTCCTTCGACTCCTCATCTTCGGCCAACACCTGACCGCCGCCCAGCCACCGGCTGCCGCCGTTGCCCTCCTTTTTCCTGGCGTATCCTCTTCTTGCTTTGGTTATTTTCTTCCTCCTCAAGTTAGTTTAATGCAAAGTTTGTATTTTTAAGATTTGTTATAATATGATTATGTTTAAAAGTTATAGTTTGATGATTTAATTATGAATCTACGATTATATGATTTATGTAATGAAGAAATTAAAATTTAGATTTACTTACTATGCTTGAATTAGATTTTTAATTATCAAAGCATGGATTCTTAGGGTTTTATGAGTTGGAAAATCATAGTAGTATATTATAGTTTGTAAAATTGAGTACTCTTATAATTATGATTATGTTTAATTATGTTTTAAAGGAATTTTAATACATTATAAGTTGTTGGAATTTTTATTACTATACTTATAATGGAGTTTTATTTATCAAAGTATGAGTTTTTAAGAATTTTTAGTGACTAGTATAGTAGTACTATACTAGAAAGTATTAATAATTGAAGTTTTAATGATGGAAAAGGTTTTTAAACACTTTTAAAGAGGGTTTAAAATATTTTAAAGTTGCTGGAAATTATTTGAGTATATATATATATATATATATATATATATATATAAAATATAATTATATATATAAATAAATAAACAAATAAATACACACACACACATATTAGGAATCACTTCGTGTGGACTCTCACACACTTTCTTCTTCTTATATTATAGACGTGATATTTAGTTTTCTTTAGAGTGTTTCTTGTTGTCATCTAAGACTCTACCTTTTTTCTACTAATTCAAGTATTTATTTTCTTCATATTTTATCTTTATTTTTTATTATGAAGTTTTACGTACTATTTTTCTCTAATCTGATTATTTATTTCAATTATGCTTGAGTAGTTCTTTTATCTATGATTAATTATTTCGAACCCTAGTATTAATTAATTAATGGTTATTTCATTAAATTTCCAATTTAGTTTGCTTCCAACACTATATTAGGGATGATTAATATTGTTATTATTGCATTGTCTTGATCACAATGGGAGTTGAGTTTTGACGAATTTGAGCATTTCAATTAAGGACATCAAATTCTCCATGAGAGTAGGTAGAATAGATAGAAAGTTAGAGCGATGTGTTTAATGTCTTTAATGTGCATGATTCCATGAGTAGTAGGCTTGATTGCATATTAGGAAAAGCCATAGATACCTGAGAGAGGTTTGTAGTACTTTTATATGGAGTACTTTTTCTTGTAAACATTTAATTGATTAGTTTGGGGTAAGAATTATTATTATATCAATACATGCTAGTAGGGATAATTAACTCTAGAATATTTTATTTATACTTACATAGTTGCACCATTTGCTTTTTTACGTTTGACAAGACATTTTTTTTGAATGTTAATATCTCTAATTGCGTATAGGCAAAAATTACAAAAAGATGATAATTGAAATTCTCATATTAAGACGAATTTAACAAGATCTTACTTGACTACGTTTTTTCTTATATAATAGTGAGAGAATGCTTGTTAAAGTTGGTTGATATATCGTGACCAAATAACAAATGGTGCAACTATTTTGAAACGGAGGAAGTATATTGATTAGTATAGTTTAGTTGGCCATTATTGATACTAGTCTTACATGCACGCAATGCGTGCGATAACGTGTCATAATATACGAAGTAGAAAATAAAATGAATTGGGTAGACGAACCGTCTTTATATTTTGTTTTTTCAAAAAACTGATGTTCAGTTTAAATATCCCCAATTTTTTTTTTCTTTTATTCCTTTTTCTATTTTTTTGGTGTCCCTCGTGTGCTGCCTTATATAATAGAGATTAATCTCCTTTAATGTTATCATAAATTAAAGGCTAATGATAGAACAACTTTCTATATGTAGGATCGATCCTAACTTACCCTACTACATAGTTAGCACTTAGCAGATTAGTTAAGTTATTTATTTTTGTTAAGTACGTGAAACGTCTATCAATAATAGTATTTATTTTAAAATCGATAAAGTATTAAAAGACTAGCTAATATGAACCTAGTGCACACTAATTAGTGTGCACCCGATCCATATCACGTGAGTTTATGATAGTAATGATTACACTTTTCAGTTTTTGCCGCCTTCAGTTTTTATCTCTCCTCAGATTTCCTCAGATTTTCTCTCTCCTCATAACTTCTTCCCACTACTCGTTCTCTTGTAACTTCTGCATTTTGTCTCTCAATAATAACTTATCATCTTCTTTGCCCTAACTTCTTCATTTTCTCTCTCTTCAAGTTCAATTTTGTGTAATCTTCTCTGCCCTAACTTCTTCATTTTCAGTTATGTGTAATTTTCTCGCTTGAATTTAGTAATGGGAAGGAAGACGATCGATAATCGGAATTTTCCAAAACGTAGAGGTTTGCGTTCATCTCTTAGTGATCGTGCAAAGGAATCGGAGTTTACTAGTGTTAGTGGAACTGCTCATACTGATGGTAATTATGTTGTTGATTTTTGTTTTTACTATAATTTCTTATAATTTTTGGAGTTTTGATGTTTTTAGTTTGAATTACTCTTCGTTCATTTTTTGTACGATTCTTATTGTTTGCATGATAAATTTATGTTGGTTTTTCTGCGATTTTGAAGTTATGATTTTTTCTAGTTTGAATTACTCTTCGTTCATTTTTTGTGCGATTTTTATTGTTTGCATGATAAATTTATGTTAATTTTTGTGCGAATTTTGGAATTCTGATTTTTTATTGGTTTATTATTTTTGTAATAATTTGTAATTGTGTTATTTCTGTGATAATATAGTATATCTTGACATGACATAGTTTATTTTGTGTTTATATAGTGTATTGTAATTATACTACTTTTTATTAGTCTTGAAATGATAGTGTATTTTGAAATGATATAGTGTGTTTTAATATGATATAATGTATTTTAGAATGATATAGTGTGTTTTTAGATAGTGTATATTGATATCATATAGTGTGTTTTGACATTATAGTGCATTTTGAGATGATATAGTGTATTTTGATATAATATAATGTATTTTGATATGATATAGTGTATTTTGTGATGATATAGTGTATTTTATATGAAATTATGAACTAACCATTAAATTATATGAAAATCAATCAATAAATTACCATCATAAAGAAACTAAATCATCATAGAAAATTATACCATAAATTAATTAACACTACCTAATTTATACAAATTTACATCTCACAATTTCAACATTCACAAAAAAAAAATAAACAACAAACTAACTAAATGCATCAATCACTTATCACACATTACAAATTCAAAAATTCACATTTATATGCAAATATTACAATTAATATCAACCAAATAAGATTTTAAATATAAAATTTAGGAATTAGAAAATGAATAATGTAAAAGAATTAAAATTTGAATTATGTAAATAGTTTTACAAAATTACAATAAATCAATAATACCTGACGGCTGACTGACGCGGTGACCGGTGACGACTGATGAGGAGGCTGCGGGGCGCGGTGCCGGTGCAGCGGTGCTTGATTGCCTGTGGCAGTGGGCTGGGCAGCAATGAGAGTGTGAGTAAAAAAAAAATTGAGCGTGAGAATTGGAAAGGAAGGAGAGAGAAATTGATAGTTTTTAAAATTAAATGATTGTTAATAATTTTAACGGTTTTTTCACCAAATACCCCTGACAAAAATATTTATTCACCAAATACCCCAACTTTTTTCAAAATTCACCAGATACCCCTAACTTTTAAAAATATTCACCAGATACCCCAAATTTGTAAAAGAAATGACGAATAAGGCCCTTAATGACTAACGGCGGTTAACTCCGTTAGTCATTAGTGTTAATTAACCCTAATTAACCCTAAAAAACTTTAACTAACCTAAAAACCTAACTACTCCTAACCTCCCCTCCCTCTCTCCCCTAACCCACCACCCCCAACAACCTCAGCTACCCCAGCCACCAAGCTACCCCAGCCACCAACCCCCTCCATCGTAGCTCCCCCTCCCTCGCTCGCAGGCGCGCCTCCCCCTCCTTCGCTCGCAGTCGCGCCACCCCACCACCCGCAGTCAGAATCGCCCTCTTCCCCCAACCCTCCTCACCCAGGCTTCGCTGCGACGCAACACATCACCGATGCATCGTCACCCTCCGCCTCTGCGACCAACTTTTTTGCGGTGCACATCGGGTTCTCTAGCCCGTTTATTGGCTACTCCTCTTCCACAACAAGAATGTCAACCTTTAGCGTCCGCAAAAATCAGACGCTAAAAACACGGAATCGGATGCTAAAAGAATTAGCATCCGTCAACGGACGCTAAAAGTCGGATGCAAAACCCCTGGTCGCTAATACTTGGATCAGCGTCCGACAGGCGGACGCTAAAATTTTAGCGTCCGATTTTTCCATTTAGCGTCTGATTTTCAGACCCTAATTAGCGTCCGACTTTTCAGATGCTAATTAGCGTCTGAAATGACAAATGCTAATTAGCGTCTGAAAATCAGACGCTAAATGCAAAAAGCGGACGCTAAATGTCCAGTCCAGTGCAATATGCCCTGTCCATTTAAGTAGCTAGTTTCATTTTCTCTTAATACTGTGAACACAAAATGAAACATAAATGGACACAAAATGAAAAGAAAAAACATTGGAATTGAAACATGAAAATGAAACATAAATGGAAGTACTTCTTATTAATTATTGTGGTAAATACAACATATTTTACATCCCTCAGTAATATCTAGAACAAAATTACTTGAACTAAAATGTTAAATAAAAAAATTTACATCAACTACAATATGAAACAAAACCAATCTCTTCTCATATGGAAGACAGTATTTCAAAAATACTTCTATTCACTTATCAAAAAAAATAAAATACATCTATTCAACTAATATTTGGATTCAATCTCTTCAAATAATCCTTGAACACATCTGATATGCAACCACCAAGATCTGCAACCACCAAGATCTGCAACCATAAAATTAAAACAACAAAACATTAACACCAAAATTTAACCCAAGCATAATTAAATGAGATTAACCAAAATTAACCAAAAACAAGAAAAATAACCAAAGATTAACTGAAAAATTAATCAAATCCGAACTCCATAATCAAAAATCAGAATGACAAAAAATAAGTACGAAACATCAAAATCGAAAATAAATTTAAAAAAAAAAAACATAAAACGAAATTAAAAAACCACAAAACCCAAATTTTTTTTTTTTAAAATCAAACTGAAATATATACAAATACTTTATAGCGGAAGATAGATTTTTTTTTAGAAAAAAAAGGACAAAGATGTTCTTAAAAAAACTTAGATCTACCATAATACTAACCCCTAAAACAAAAAAAATATCGAAAAATATATAAAAAAACATTTTAAATGAAAACCCCACCCACCTAGAAAACCCACCCACCCCACGAACCAAAAAACCAGAAAACCCACAGGATCTTCGATGCTGAGCGGAGATCTTCGATGCTGAGCGACGAACACTTTCGGCGGCGACAAAAACCCACAGGATCTTCGATGCTAAGCAAGGATGGCAGGGATTCGACAATGGTGGTTAGATCCGAAGAGGGGATTTAGGGATCTAGGGTTCGAAGAGGAGAGGAAGGGGGGAGGGAGGGCTGCGTAAGTAAGAGAGAGAGGGGAGGGAGGGCCGCGTAAGTGTGAGAGAGAGAGAATGAGGAGGGAGTTAGGGTTTGAGTGAGAGAGAGAGAATGAGGAGGGAGTTAGGGTTTGAGTGAGAGAGAGAGAATGAGGAGGGAGTTAGGGCCGCGTATATGAGGAGAATGAAAGTAAAGGGCTGCCACGTGTTTGAACGGGTATATGGTCGATTTTATTTTAATATGGATTATAATTAGCGTCCGCCTTTTCAGACGCTAATTAATCAAAATCGGACGCTAATTATCGTCCGATTAAAAGTCGGACGCTAATTTTCGCAAAACGGACGGTAATTTGCGTCCGCTCCATAGACGGACGCTAATTTTAGAAAAACGGACTCTAATTTGCGTCTGATTGTTATCCGACGGTAATGTTGAATTTACCGTCCGCTTACGGTGCCGGACGGTAAATTCAGACGCTAAAAGTGCGCATTCTTGTTGCGTTCAGTGGTACCTGGCCTGACTTCTCCGACGAACTCGCGCACGATTTTTTGGACGGCGCAGGGAGGTCAAATCTCGAGCCCCCCCACCCTCGAATCGAATAAATGTGGGCTGATTTTTCTGGGTTTTCTCTTGAACCCGTCATCACCATCACCATCATTTTTCTGGGTTTTAATTTTTTTTTGGATTGATTAATTTATGATCTAGGTTTTCATTATTTTTTGGGTTGATTAATTTCAATCTGGTTTTTTACTTTTGGTTTTGTAGATCTGTTTGTATTGTGGTTGATTTAGTGGTGTTGTGTTGGTTTTCTGGTGGTTGATTTGATGGTGGTAGTGAAGGTGGTGGGTGATGGTGGGGTGGTCTTTGGGCAGAGATTGGCTGGGTTTTTGTGGGTTGAATTTGGGCGAATTCGGTGGCTGCGGGGGAGGGTAGGGGGTGGGGTTGGTGGCTGCGGAGGAAGGTAGGGGTGGGTTGTGTTGGTGCTGCGAAGGAGGGGGCTGGTGGGGTTGGTGTCGGTGGTTGCGGGGAGGGGGGCTGGTGGTACTGGGGTTGGTGGTGGGGTGGTGGGTTAGTGGGGCTGGGGTTGTTAGGGGGGTGGGGGGCTGGTGGGTTAGGGGAGAGAGGGGGTTAGGGTTAGGATTAGTTAAGGTTAATTAGGTTGACTTAGGTTAATTTGGTTGACTTAGGGCTAATTAGGTTGACTTAGGGCAAAGTTGTAAATAAACACTAACGGAGACTAACGTCCGGCAACTTTTGGGGTATCTGGTGAATATTTTTAAAAGTTAGGGGTATCTGGTGAATTTTGAAAAAAGTTGGGGTATTTGGTGAATAAATTTTTTTGTCAGGGTATTTGGTGAAAAACCGTAATTTTAATTTAATTTAAAACCTGATAAGAATTGGGAGTTGGGAATTAAATTGGGGACCACTATTATTAAAATGATAGTGTTGATGTGATAGTTCTTTGACAGTGTTTTGGATGATAGTGTATATTGACATCATATAGTGTGTTTTGACATTATAGTGTATTTTGAGATGATATAATGTATTTTTACATGATATTATGTTAGTGTATTTGGCCATGATATAGTATGTTTTGACATTATATAGTGTGTTTTAGGCTGATATAGTGTATGTTCTGTACAATTATTTTTGTTGCAGAGCACGTTGGACATGTTGTTAGTAATTCATCTATTGAACATCAGGATGGAAGAAGTGATGCTGCTAATCCTGGTGTTAGTGAAGGAATTAATTATGCTAAAGTTCCTAGTAATGAAGGAACTGATGCTGGTAATCCTGTTGTAACAAAAGAACCAACAAAAAGCAAGAAGAGGGTAAAAGGTGTAGCTCAGAAGGATACCTTCCAAGCTCCAAAGAAGAGGAAAATATGCATTGATGCTCAAGAAAGGAGGGTCAACCTGTTCAAAACTACTTGCTGTGGTAAAAGGTTTTGTGAGCTGAATGAAGCTTTCAGGGTTGAACAGAAAAAAACTGTTATTGAAATTGGTTTTGGATCTTTGTTGGATTTAAAGATTTCCAAGACTAATAATTCTTTAAGTCCATGGTTGGTGGAGAGGTTTGATGGTGGTTCTGGCATGTTTAAGGTTGGTTATGGAAAGAGTTAAGGGTTAACCAATTTGATGTGTATGATGTGCTTCAGTTCCCTCTAGTTGAAGGACATGATATTCTTTTTTAGCCCCAGTTGCAAATAACACACTGGATTTGAGGCTTGTTCTTGCTGTAAATGAGGTTCGGAGAATTCCTCGTTTGAATTGGTGTAAATATATTTTAGATAGGTTGATGCATGCGAATGTTTTGTTCAAGAATTCACTGTTTGCTAAAGGCACTAGTAGAATAAATGCTATTTGCTGCGGTTAAAAAGTGTCCTATTGCTGCGGTTTTGGGTGCGCAGCAATTAAGGGCGCAGCAATAGGTATTAATTAAAAAGTGTCCTAGCACAAAACCGCAGCAATATTATCATTTTTTATCAGATTTATAAAGCATATTGCTACGGTTTCTAGTAAAAACCGCAGCAATATACTATATTTAATAATAAAAAATGAACATATTGCTGCGGTTTCTTGGGAAAACCGCAGCAATAGGTACTGTACTGGTAAATTTTTTTTTTTTTTTTTTTTGCATTTTGCCATCAAATTTGAAAGACAAAAAATTTAAAAGAAAATAAAACACTATTGATTAATAGTGATGACAAAAAATTATTATACAAAATTTAAAAACATAAAAAATACAATATAAAAAATTATAATACCAAAAAAACTACAAATATGAAATGACATATGAATATCATTAATATAAAAAAATAAAGAAACTAATTATATAAATGATATAAAATAAAATGAAAAAACTAAAAAAATAATTATTACAACTCACTTACTAATTACAAAAAAATAATAAAAACAAAAAATTAAGAAACTGACCTAAAAAAAAAATCCTAAAACACAAATCTAAAAAAAGGAAAAATCAAAAAAAAAATCCTACAACAATCACCAGATTTGATGAAACGAAAAAAAGCAGAACAGCTCTGATGAAACGAAAAAAAAATATGTCGACATTAAAAAACGAAAAAAAAAAGAAAAAAAAAGAAACGAAAAAAAAACAGAACAGATCTAAGGAAACCAACGTCGACATTCACCGTCGACAATCACAGCCACCATTTCGAACGACCGGCCGATGAAGGAGAGTTTAAAAAACGAATCAAAACCAACGAAATCACCAGCCACCGTCGACATTCACCGTCGACGTTCACCGACGAACCTTCCCGGTGCCAAAGAACCTTTGCGCGACCCTTTTCTCTCTCTCCTTCGATCTACTTCTCTTCTTGTGGGTTGTTGAAGGCGATGACGGCGGCAAACGAATCTGATGTTGAGACGAACGAATCTGACGTTGCGACGAACGAAGGTCGAATGTGGCGGCGACCGAAGACCCGCGAAGAAGCTACGCGAGGGGATGAGAGGGTTAGAGGAAGAGAGAAGGAGAGAAAGAGTGAAAGGTGCGTGAAATTGATGAGAGGAGAGAGAGAGAGGAAGTGAGCGTGAAATTGATGAGAGGAGAGAGAGAGGAAGTGAGCGTGAAACTGATGAGAGGAGGAGAGAGAGAAAGGAAGAGAAGAAGTGAGCCTTATATATAAACCCTAAATGAGGAGCCTTCTTTGCAAACTAATATTGCTGCGGTTTCCATGTAGGACCGCAGCAATATATTAAAAAAATATTTTTTTAATATATTACTGCGGTCCTACGTGGAAACCGCAACAATATTAGCTGTTCTGGGCCCCACATTTTTTTCAAAGTGTATCCGTTGAACAATATTGCTGCGGTTTTAGGCGGGAACCGCAGCAATATTGTCAATTTCTATTTTTTTATTTCTTTTTGCGTGTTATATTGCTGCGTATAGGTAAAATCGCAGCAATATTACCGCAGCAAATAGCATTTATTCTACTAGTGAGGTGTTCGGGGGCATTATACTGGTTGTATAATTTTATTGCAGCTGATTTACTTCCATCACCTACATATTGGTTATGGGGTGCCTTCAACTCGACTGCCTCTGTTGGCTCATTGGGATAACGAGTCAATTGCCAAGAGAATTCGTCGTGAAGTATTATGCGATAAGTTTGGTAGTAGTTTGCTTGATGAAACTTATCCAATAAGTGCTAAGTTTTACTTCATTGATGACGGACAAGTTGATTTGAGCCGGATGAAGCCGATTCAAAAAAAATTGAAGTTCAGTATGTACCACGCCCTGTATTGAGTGATGATACAGGAAGTGTAGGAAGTAGTAGTAGTGATGTACCAAAGAAGGCTGCGCCCAAGAGGAAGGTGAAGGGCAAGCTTTATATTCAGTTTGAGCTTCCACCAGGAAGTCTCACTTATGAAGAAATTACTGCACAAGCTAAAGATGTAAGTTCAAATTTTTGATATAGTAGAGTTTTGAGTGATATAGTTTGGTTTTATGTGATATAGTGTGGTTTTATGTGATTTTATGGTTATGTGATGCTGGTATGTGATATTATGTTTTTATTTGATATAGTGGTGTTGTATGTGATATAGTGTGTATTATAGTGTGTTACTTGTGTAAAAATTTAGAATAATTTAATATAGTGTATTTTAGACTTATATAGTATTGGTCTATATGATATAGTGTATGTATGTGGTATAGTGTGCGGTTTTAATATTTGATAGTTGTAAAAATTGAATAATGAGCCGTTTTGATATAGTGTAGTTTTGAATGATATAATGTTGTTCTATATGGTATAGTGTATTTTGTATGTGACAGTGTATGTGTTCTGTTGTACTGATGGTGTGTTTCTATTCTGATATAGTTGGTGTTATTTTCATATAGTTAGTCTTTTTTTTCATATAGTGTATTTTTGGTGTTTACATATAGATTATTACAAATTAGTAATTTGTTTTGATTTTTTTAGGAGCTTCATTGTATGTGGTTGCTGTGGAAGAGGGATTTGGAAGCTGTCTCTCATTGCCACATAGATTCATTAAAGAGTTTGAAGGACTCTTACGTGGCTGGCAATCCTCCTTCTGATAATCCTTCCCAAGATGATCTTGACAAAATTTTGTCAAGTTCAATTTATCAGAAGTACTTTGATGAAATGGTATCAATTGCATATGCTGTGATGGATTTGCCAACTGGTTGGGAAGAAGTGTCTAATCTTTCTACTACTGCGTTCCCTAGATTTATAGTGACTCAAATGATCCAGAAGACCAATGAGATGATCCAAAACGTTGTCAACAACGTTTTTTATGATGCAAGTGAGGACATGTCTGTGGAGGAGAGTACATGGATTGTTTTCCAAAATGCTTTGTCTAGGGATCCAACCAAGTTAACTCTAAGGCTGGATGAATATGCAGTTGAGGGTCCTTTCATTCATCTTTCAAAGATGATGAAATATTTTGAAGATGTGATGCAAGATCTCCCAATATTTTTAAGGGAGACTGTTGATTATTGTTCTGAAAATCAACATCCTTTAGATGAGAGATAAATTTTTGAATGAAATTTGTTTAATGTATTGTTTTTATTGAAAATATTCTTACAATTTGTGGCTTGTTGCATTGAAGAGATCTTTCAGCTAGATGAAGTGTTCTTCTCTATCCTCGGAGTGAGATTTGGACGGTTGCTACTGAAATTGTGATGTTTGAATCAGTTATAGATAATTGGGCAAGAATGATGAATATTAATGAACTCAGTCTCTCTTCTCCTCCAAAAAAGTTTTACTTTACTTCTTCTCAGGGTGTAAGAACTTTTTGTAATATATTTTTATGTTGTTGAATTCTTTACCTTTGTATGCATTATTTATTTGTTGACAATATGAGTTCTTATGTTGCAGGCTGCATTATTGCATGTGGTTGAAGATGAAACTGATGCTAAACGCATTGATGAGTTGATCACATGTTGGATGTTTCAAATTCAAGACTTGAATAACATTTCAAAATTGGATGCTGGTGTTGAATTGGTGAGACAAATTCTGTTTTTGAAATTATGATAAAAGCAGTTCTTAGTATAAATTGACAAATATGTAGTGGATTTGTATATGATATAGTGCTTTTAGGTATCATATAGTGGCTTTGTTTATGATATAGTTTGTTTCTTTATGATAGTGTATTTTTATGTGCTAGTGTAGATATATTTTAGACAAACATATAGTGGATTTATATGTGATATAATGTGTCTGTATATCATATAGTGTATTTCTTTATGATATAGTATTACACAAACATATAGTGCATTTCTATGTGATATAGTGTGTTTGTATATGATATAGTATTTTTGTTTATAATATAGTGTTATTATTTTTATAATATTATGTTATGATGTAATTATTTTTATTCTCATCTAGTGAGTTTATACTTCTATTCATTTTGTAGTTTTTTTTTTCCCAATTTTGCTTAAAGGAGCTAATTATTTTGTCTTGTTTGTGCTGGACACAAAGAAAAAAACTATTTTCTATATTGATAATAAGATTTGGGATGATGATAAGGAATATAAGAAAATGATGGAGACTCTGAGTTCAATCATTGCTGATGGAGTTTCAAGTCTTTTCCAACATTATGAAATCCCACAATCTCAAGGTGATGATATGGGTTTATGGGGAATGACAAAAGTCAAAGGAAGCTGGAAAAAAGGTGCATATGATTTGGATTGTGGTGTGTACATACTTGTTCATATGCTACTTTTTGAAGACTCGGAAGAGTTTGAATGCCCATATTTGAATGATGTAAGTTTAACATAATTATTTCTAACCATGTTATCTATTTAAGTTTTTTTATATATAGTTTCTTACTTATTTAATTTATTTTCAGGAGAAGATTAGGAAAGCAGCAAGAGTCTCCTTGTGTGGTTGCATGATTTTATCTGATCTGAATAAGAATAGAAGTGAGCTTGTGAAAAAGGTGATATCATTCAGATCAAAGAGATTAGAGACTGTTGCTTTTATTGAAGAAAATAAAAGGAAGAAATCTGAAGAGAGTAAGAGGATTGAAGAGGAGTTGAGACAGAAAATGCAGCAGGAGAAGAAGAACAAAGATGTTAAGGATGGAAACAAGAAGAAGACAGGAAGGAAAAAGTTAACCGTCAAATTTGCAAAGTAACTATATTGATGTATTTGATTCATGTTACAAACAATGTTACTAATCTAATAGTAGGTTAGGGTTGACAGTTGGTTTGTGTTGATATAATAGGTTTACAAACAATGTTTCTTTACGTAATTGTGTAGTCTTGATTGATTTTACAAACAACGTTAGTAATCTAACAGTAGGTAATGTTCCGTTTTCAATGATATAGTGTAGTTTTCAATGATATAGTGTTATTCTATATGATATAGTGTATTTTTACTTGTTAACATACAAAGTATTACAAATTAGTAATTTGTTTTGATTTGTATTGGGTTACACAACATGTTTGTGTAAATTTAATGGGTTTACAAACAGTTTTTCATAAGAATTATTTATATAATGTACTTCATAACCATATCCTTTCAAAAAAAAAAAAAATGCACATAATCATATAGTGTACAAGTCTTATTTCAAACTCAAATGATTAAAAACATTGCATAGTTCTCTTGGTAAAGTATTTTAGAACAAATGCTCTTTTGGAGTTATGCTTCCAAACTCCTTGTGTCTCTTTTTCCCTTTTTTGATGCCTTCTTGTATGAATCATAGTGTCCTTTTATTCGTTTGTTATCTCTTCCTTTTATGATTGCTCTATCTGGATCAAAAATTGTTGGTCTTGGTGCTGATTCTTGTGCATTGTTTTCTTGACTTTCATTAGCTTGTAATGCTGCAGCTGCTTTTTGTAATGCTTTCTCATGAGCTTTCACTAGTAGAATAATTGTTTATTGCCGCGGTGATATTGCTGCGGTTTTAGCCATACGCAGCAATATATCACATAAAAAGAAAAGAAAAAATAAAAATAACCATATTGCTGCGGTTTCCGAAAACCGCAGCAATATGGTTTCAACAGAAATTTTTAAAATTTTTTTGATTATTTGACAAAACATATTGCTGCGGTTTCTGACAAAAACTGCAGCAATATATAAAAATAATATAAAAAATATTATTTGACCATATTACTGCGGTTCCTAAAAAAACCGCAGCAATAGGATTTTAATATGATATATAAAAGCTAGGGTTTCCTCCTCCTACTCTCTCTCCTCTTCACCCAGATTGTTTTAATTTCGCGCCTCTTCCTCTAAACTCTCTCTCCCTCTAAACTCTCTCTCCTCTTCATTCAGTTTCCACGTTCTTCATTCCTCACACTCTCTCATCTTTCTTTTCCTCTCAATCTGTTCTCTCAACTCACGTCGGTGACCCACGAAACCAACGACGTCGGTGACCTACACTCTGTCACCATGCCGGTTGTGCGACAACCACCACCGTCGACCGTTTTACCGCGACAACCACCAACGCGCAACAACCACCACCGCGCGACAACCACGCTTCTCCATCATCGACCGTTCGAAGTTTTAATGCGAGGAAACCACCGTGACGCGAAATCGAAACCACCATGACGCGACAACATTGAAAGATGGTGATGGCAGAGGCGACGTTCGAATTTCCGGCAATATCTGTTTTTTTTTCTTCTTTTCGTTTATTTTTTTCTATTTTTGGATGTGTAAATTTTTATTTTAGGATTTTTTTTATTTTCAGTTGCTTAATTTTTTAATATAGTTTTGTTTTTATATACTTTTTTTTTGTTAATTAATCATTTAGTTATAACCATTTTTTTATTTTTGTTTTTCATTTAGATATTTAATTAAATAGTTTTAATCATTTTTAATTATTAAAGTTATTTAATTTCAGTATTTAAGAGCAGAAGGGTATTTTGGTCATTTCACCAAAAGAGTATTTGAGTATTTCCACAAAGAAGTATTTTAGTATTTTCAAGAAAGTATTTTATTAATATTAGTAGGAAGATTATTTGGAAATTTATCATCAAATGTATTTTGGCAATTTGATGAGTAAGGGCATTTTGGTCTTCTACCCAAATTGGCTACCACTATAAAAAGGAAACCCTAAAGTTTCCCATCTTTTTCACTAGCCACTTTCTTCAAAAAGGAGTAAGAAGTTCCTTTTTCTCTCAAACTCTTTCTTCCTCAAGTAAGTTCTTCAAAGATTCAACTTCTAATCTAGTTTTGTTTTTGAAAAATTGTTGGGAGATCTTGCAAGTACCAAAGGAAAGTAGAAAGGTTATTTTTCTGAATTTTATTTTCTTCTTTTACTTTTCTTCCTCTTTAATTTCGGACTCCCCCTCCCCCTTGAGTTTTTCGGCCACCGTCGCGGTGGGGCGCCGGCTGGGCACCGGCGAGGTGCTGCCTGGGCCACTGCCCGCAGTGGTGGCGACGGCGAGCCACAAGGAGTGCCGCCTGCCACTGCTGCGTTGGTGGTGGTGCGGGTGGTGCTCGTGGTGGCCGCCGGTAAGGTTTAGTTTTTGGGTTGTGGTTTTCGAACCACATGTAAAAATAAAAAAAATAAAAAATATTTTCTGTTTATTTTAATTAATTACAGCAGCATTTAAGTTGTTAAATAATTATTTTTATGAGGTTTTAAGTATTAGTTTGTAGTGGGTTTTGCCTACTAGTAAAGGTTTTCAAGTTATGACTTTAAAATAGTTTTTAAAGCATTTGTAAGGAAAAATCAGCTTTATTATTATATTTAAAATGCTGATTTTTATTTATTAGTAGCTTTGAATTGTTGTTGGAAGTACTAATTGATAGTACTTTATTGTTGGTAGGTTTCAAGAATAATTAAAGCCAGTCAAACTTTTGACTGTTGATTTTTGTGTAATCAAGGTACATACACTTGACTTTGACCTTGACTATAGTAATAAGAATATATATTATTGAGCATGAGGAGTAAGGAGAGGCTTATGCCTTGAAATTGTTTGAGTATATGTTGAGAACTTAGAAAGGAGATTAGGAATGGAACTTTTGAGTTATTCCTATATTTGAAAAGCATGTGATTGATGATTATTGCTTTTGAGCATGATTAAAGTTATTAAAGTTACTCTTGAAGTTATGGCTTGCCTATGAATATTTATTGAGCATGGTCTCATTTGAGGTTATATATCTTATTGAGCATGGTCTCATTTGAGGTTGTATATATTATTGAGCAAGGTCTCATGAGAAGTTATATTTTTGTTGAGCAAGGTCTCACAAGTTTTCAAGTTATTGAGCAAGGTCTCACAAGTTAAAGTTATTGAGCAAGGACTCACAAGTAGTTGAATCATTGAGCAATGACTCAATTGATTGGATCATGGATCCTTAAGAAAGTAAGAAAAAGGACTCATGGAGTCATTAAAGTAATAAGATGAGCAAGGTCTCAAAGAATTTAGAATTGAGTTAATTATGGTGTTTGTTGCATTCACTTGTTAAAGAAAGATAAGAAATTAATTTATTTGCTAGATGTATTATTGTGATTGTGTCTCACATAATGGGCTTTGGCAATAAAACTCTTGGGATGGATCCCCATGAGTATTGAACATAAGGGGGAGTTAGTGTGAAACTATACTCCTGCATATAGCTTAGCATGACGATGTTAATGCTTTTATTTTATCAAGCAAGTTTATGGAATTCCAATTATCAAGATCTTTGAGTGGACTAGGTGTCACTCGTATTCTTTATCTGAGATGTTGAGTCTAGAGGCTCACTCTCACCCTCGTTCATTACTAACAAGCTTAAATTTCTCGAGTCAAGTTATTTAAAGTTCATGGAACTTTAGTAAGAGGTGTGGGATCTCTTACACAAGTAATAGTAGCCCGTATGATTCGAAGGAGGACGGTGCCCGTTCATTGCCAAATAATAATAAAAGAAAGTATTTAGTAAGTTCAGTTATATGCTTGTCGCATGTAGAGTCGTAAGAAGAGCAAGCCGAAGTGATTGAGGATTGCATGCATTATTATTCGCATTAGTTAGTTGTGTTATGTACTCAGCGTTGCTGATGTATGTGTTTCTTTGTTTCTTTTGGTTGTTGTTTTTCCTCAACAACCCTGTGATGATCCATTTGGTGAGCAGATTTAGAGAAGAAGTTGCAGGTACAAGTTCTTGATGTGCATGGAAATCATAAGCATCCGGATGGGAGTTTTAGTACACGAGTACTTTATTATTTAAGCTATCTTGAATTTTATGTTTGACTTTACTTGACCAATGGGGTCAAGGTTTGACTTTTGAAGATAGGACTAGTATGGGATAGTCTCGGAGTTTGTAATTCATTTACATACTTTCTTATTTCCGTTGTATTAAAGTATTTCAGTTTATTTTAAAAAGACTTCCGCTGTATTATCTGATTAGCCTTACGTATTATCATGCGTGGCATAACAACTCCCGCAATTTCTCCTAGTTTATAAAAGGAGGAGTCGTGGGGGTGTTACAAATATCACCTTTCATGTTACTAGCCCCATCATAACCTTGCCCTCGAATCTTAGAAGGACTCAATGAATGATCAACAAGCAAAGATATAATTGCACTTATAAGAGACAAATCGGTGGTATCCCCAACATGAACAAGTCCAAGAAATCGCTCTACTACCTTTCCCGTTATCTTTTCAACATAACGCAAACAAAGAGCTAATTGTTCCTTTTGGGATACATCACTAGATTCATCGGCCAAGATAGCAAAGTAATCATCACCAATTTCCTCTATAATCCGCTTAGTTGTTTCTTTGGCACAACAATTTATGATATCTTTTTGAATCATGGGAGATGTCAATTGACAATTTTCGGGAGCATTTTCAAAAATGACCTTTGAAACAACTTCATTATGTGACTTTAACCATTTCAAAAGCTCAATGAAATTTCCCCTATTAAGAGATTCTTCATCTTCTTTATGTCCATGAAATGCCAACCCTTGCCGCAATAGATAAGACAAACAAGAAACCGAAGCTCTCAAGCGAGTTTCATACTCACTTTTAATCACATCACTTACATCATCAAAAGTTTCAATGATTGATTTTTTTTTCTTATCTTTCAAGTTCATATATTTCTCATAAGCAAGATTGTGAGCACTTTTTACACCTCCAACATGTGTCTTAAACCTTTTCGATTTATTCCATGACCTAAATCCTCCCTCTACATAAATGCATCTCCTCCCACATTAACTTCAATATCATTCTTAAACAAGTAACAAACAAAACAAAATGCCGCATCTTTCTCGATACTATATTCAAGCCAATCCCACTTATCAAACCAAGAAGCAACAAATCGACGTGGACGCGGCCCACCAAGATCTCTTTGAGGAAAGTTATGAGTTTTTGGTTGACAAGGTTTTTTAAGGATATATGCCCTCCTAATCACATTACGTTGATTTGAAGGATAATCCATTATGTTTATTCTTTTTCCCGAGTCATGAGGAAGAAGTTCAACATCATAAACCAACTCTTCATTCTCTAATGGCACATTATCCGTATTTGAACCACCCAAATTCATATCATTTTCGTTAATTTGAGGAGGATCATAAGATGGAGATGCACTAGCATTAGATGATGGAGTACCACTATCTACCGGTGGCGTTGAAGAACATGAATTATCTTGAGATTTCATTTTCTTGAATATATTATTAATATATGCAAGTGCCAAGTGGCCAAGTGGGCCAAAAAGAAACATAGAAAAATCTTTAATATAGGCATATAGCCGTTTGACTGTCAAAAAAAGACTACTGCACCCAGACCCACGCTGCACGCCTGTCGCCTGATGCTCATTTCTTTTTGTTTTTTATTTTTTTTTTACGAAAAATCTTTAAATTTTTTTTTGATTTGCGGGGTCACGTGACCCCACGTGACCCATGCTGCCTCCGCCTCTGATTACTCCTGGTATTGCAGCATCTTGGTCGCTGAATATAGTTATTGGACATTTACCTTTCATTGACTTTTTGAATGTTTCAAAAACCCATTCAAATGATGGTATTGTCTCATTCGCAAGAAATGCACATGCAAACATTGTGTTTTTCCAATGGTTATTAATTCCTACAAATGGTGCACAAATAAGATTATACTTGTTTGTCCTATATGTAGTATCAAAAACCATAACATCTCCGAAGATTGTATAGTCCTCAAGCATCATAGAGTCTCTCCAAAACAAGCAACAAACCTTTCCTTCATCATTCAATTTTACTCTAAAGAAGAAGTTACTATTTGTTTGCATCTGCTCATAAAGTTATCAACAACATTTTGTGAATCCTTTCCCTCAATTGGTTTTACTTTGAGTCTATAATAGCAGTTGAAGTGGTCCTTGATGGAATAATGACCCAATATATCTTCACCACCTGCTTCTGTACTCATGTATTTGAATGAATCTATTGGTCTTAGTCCACACTCTTGCATATCTTGTATGATTTGTTTCTTTGCATCACTCATCTGACGCTCAGATCTATGAAGGTAATTTAGTGGCTCTCTTGTAAGTGGATGATTATGTTTTATAACATGCTGCACAATTTCATGGTGTCCTTCAGGGTTCATCCTTGCTCTAATCAGAGCAGAACAAACATAGTACTTTTGATGCACAAATGATGTCCCTTCTTTTTTTCTGTTTTTGGATTTTCTAACACTGAACCCTATTATAGCAGCTTGCTGACAATATAGCTCATGTATATCATCCAATGTTGGTCTTACTTGACCAAGTAAAACTCCTCCAATTTCATGTTTATTTAGTGATTATTCAGTTGAACCTGTTATAAAAGAATGAAGATATTTTTGTCACTTTTATTATAGTGTATATATATATGATATAGTGTATCTATTTATGATATAGTGTATGGGTGGGTGATATAGTGTATTTGTGAAATTTAATCCATTTTTATGTTTCATGGTACGCAATATTTTTGTTATATTCTATTGTGTATTTCTGTGTGGTATAGTGTATCTATTTATGATATAGTGTATTTATGTATGATATAATGTATGTTTCTGTAATGCGTTTACGTAAATATTTTCTATATCTGCTAGTGTGTTCCTATATGATATAGTGTACCTATTTATGATATAGTGTATGTACGTGCAGTGTATCTGATATAGTGTGTCTATTTATGATATAGTATATGTATGTGATAGTGAAACTATTTATAATATAGTATATGTATGTGATAGTGTAACTATTTACCTGGAATGATAGTTGAATTAGATTCATCAATTGATACTATAGTATATTGCTCGTCAACTTGATTTTTTAGCTCATCATGAAACAGAACCGCATTATCTACATAAAATTATAGTGTTAGTATTTTGCTTGATGAAACAAATGAAATCATTGACTTCGATGCGGTTACCTTCAAAACTTGGTGTATTATTGAGATCTATTACGAGTGGATCTTGATGCTCATTTTGGATTGAATTGTGATGTTGTTCGTCGTCGAGTGCTACAATACTCTGATTCAGATATATTTGATCAATTAAACCCGAATTTTCCATGAATTTATCGTAGTTGTTCAATTGAATAGGAAATTGTGTCGAAGAATCAATTTAGTTTGCAGAAATAATTTGAATGAAAAGAGAGAATAATTTGCAGAAATTTTATAGCGATAAACTCTTTGGTTTTTGGAAATATTGAAGAAAGAGAAAATCGCGGATTTCGGAAATATTGAAGAGAGAGAAAATCGCGGATTTCGGAAATATTGAAGAGAGAGAAAATCGCGCATTTTTGAAAAGTGAAAGTGAGTACTTTGTACCAGGTCACGTGTCTGGGCCTGGTCCACACTATTCTTAATGTGAACCAGGTCCACACTATTCTTAATGTGAACCAGGTCCATGTAAGACGGATTGATAAAGTATATACTAAAATATTTGACAAGTCAAACATCTTAAATGCCTAAAATAATAAGGGAATATCTCATGCCCACATGTGATCTGGCACATGAGTAGCAATGTAGTTGTATTATTTTCTTCTTCTTTTTTGCTAGGGAAGGATGGATTTTGAAATCTAAAACCGGATAAGCAAGCTGTGAATAGAAGTGGGCCAGTAGGGTACCGGCCGATATCCTGTAGCCGTAGGTAGTATAGTTATAACTGCCACTTGCACTGAATTTAGGAGGGTTGGGACTTGAGAACCCTTTTTTTTATTTTTTATTTTTTATTTTTTATGGGAAGATAGGTACTAATGGAGTGCGGACCTAGTCAAAGCCTAACCTCAAGTTAACAAATGGCCAACGTTGTTGCCCATTTAGGTTGTATTTTTTTTTTTTGGGCTTTGCTAAACGACGCCCTAAAATTTCCTACTAACGCCCTAAATACGGTATTTTTATACCGTATTTATACCCTTACATTTCTTTTCTCTCTCTCCCCTTTGACTCAAAACCAGTTTCTATCATCTTTGGCATTTCATTTGTCAAGAAACTACTGCATTTCATTTGTGAGGTAGATTAAACACAACTCATAAAGTATCATGTAAATTCCTGCAATTCTCCACCACAACTCCAACTGCCCTATTCCCTTTTAACAAGGACGCCCAAAACCACTGCATTTCATTTGTCAAGAACACAGAATTTATTTGTCAAGAAACTACCGCATATAAAGACCCAAAACCACCGCATTTTTTCTTCATTTTAATTTTTTTTTTTTTAAAAAGTGGGGCGCCCACCAAAGACGCCCCACCACCGGTGGAGGCGTCCTTGGCAGGCGCTCCACCATGTGGTGGAGCGCCTGCCAAGGACGCCTCCACCGGTGGTGGGGCGTCTTTGGTGGGCGCCCCACTTTTTCTGAATTTTTTTTTTAAAAAAAATAGGTAGACGTCCACCGTGGACGCTCCACCACCGGTGGAGGCGTCCATGGCAGGCGCCTCACCATGTGGTGGAGCGCCTGCCATGGATGCCTCCACCGGTGGTGGAGCGTCCATGGTGGACGCCTACCTATTTTTTTTTAAAAAAAAATCAGAAAAGCAATAAAACAGAGGAGAAGGGGGTGTGGGGTTACGGTGGTGGTGCTGTGTCGATGGTGGTGCAGTGGTGTGGTGGCGGAGGTGCGGCGGCGGCGGTGGAGGTGTGGCAGCGGTAGCGAGCTTTGTCTGTTTGGTTTTTTTTTCCTTTTTTTTTTTAAAAAAAAACATTATGAAAGGTGGTAGTGTTGGTGGTGGTGAAGGGGGCATGAAGGTGATGGTGGTGTGGAAGGAGAAGGGGAAGTGAGGAAAGAGGAGAAAATGAAAAATACAAAAATACCGTATTTTATACAAATACAGGGCGTAAATAGGAAATTCTAGGGCGTGATTTAGCAAATGAGTTTTTTTTGGCAGAATTTCAGTTTAGTTGAAGTCACTTTATTTCGATTCAGTTCGGTTTATTTTATCTACTTTGCTTTCATTATTTTACTTGAATTAAGTTCTATTCAATTCAATTTAACTTAGCTCAATTCAATTTAGCTTAGTCCCAAAAATACATCTCTTAAAGGTTTTCATTTCCTTTTTTAGGAACATTTAAAGATTGGATATATCTAACTTTAGAAGAGAATCAAGCCAAAGCAATATAACTTTTTATCTTGTTTCCCACACTCGCCAGTGCATGATCGACTTTCATGGGGTAAGGGGCCATATGTATAGGTGATAAAGGAGTCGTTTGGATCGGGTTTTGGTCGAGTTGGGTCTATTTTGGGTCTTCTTATTTTATGGTAAATCAGATCCGTTTTAATGCAGTCGAGTTGGGTATGTTAATATTTGAACTAAATATATAATAAAAAATAAAATAAAAGCAAAAATTTGTAATTTGAAGTCAATAATCAAAAATAACGAATTGGACATAATATTAAAGTAAATAATTGAAATCACAAAAAATTAAATTTTGGTCCACTTTATAGTAGGAAAATCATAGTTGATGGTATGATTCGGGTTGGTTTGGGTTGGATCAGGTTCATGTCTGACAATCGCTCTGCCAGCTTCACGTCATTTTGGGTCTTGGATGTAGAGATGGCCAACAGTGCGGGCCAATCCAGCCCATCCAACCCAGCCCACCTCGTGGGCCGTGTGGGCCGGGCTCGCAAAAAGCCCGGTCCAGCCCAACTCGAACCGTGAAATTGGTGGGTGGGCCGTGGGCCAGATTTCTTGAGCCCAGCCCACTAAAGCCCGCTACTAAAACCGACCAACCCGGACCACGAAACCGGTCCAGCCCAACCCATGAACCAGCCCAGCCCAGTCCAAGTTATTATTGAACCAAATTGTGTATATTTTAATCAAATTGTATATATTTTAATCAAATTGCATATATTATAATTCAATCAAATTTTAAAATAATGAAATTATTCATTAATTTTAATAATTGTATATATTTTTATTCATTTTAAAGATTTTATATAACAATAATGAATAATTTCAATGATTAAATAATTTTGAAAAAAAATATCTCATGCCGGCCCGCCAGCCCGGTCCAGCCCACTAGACCCACGAACCGCCAAAACCGCTTCTCGAACCGTGAAAACCGGTAACAGACCGGTGTGGGCCAAGACTTTTCAGCCCGCGGACCAGCCCACCCAACCCATGAATTTCACGGTCCGGTCATGGGCCGTGAAATCTCAGCCCAGCCCGCTACGGCCCACGGTCCGGCCCGCCCAGCCCGCACCAGTGGCCATCACTACTTGGATGAATTTGATGTTTCACTTTTGGGTCTTGCGTCGGTTAACTTTTGCCAGGTCTATGCAAATGGTTATATTCAACTTAGGTTTCTTCCTAAGATAGGAATTGCCGTGCCAAACTCCTACCAATAAAAAGAAACCTAACTTTAGGCATGTCCCCATATGCAATAAATGAATCACACTCTAATAAGGTAGTATTATGTTTAATTTTTTTTACTTTTATTATAAAAAGAAAATAAGTTGATATTAGTTTTAATAAAATTTCTAATAAATCTATAAAGGTTCAAAGTGTTAATAGTTTTGAATAATGTAAAAGTTACAAAGTACTCCCTTTATTATTATATGTTCTTATTTTTTTTATTTTTTTTGACACCGAGGAAACATACAACGAAAACAGAAACACAAAGACAAAACAAAGGAAACTAGAAAGGAAAGCAAGACAAGAACCAAATGCGAAAGATTGTCAATCCTTCAGCCGAAATCCATTGAGTGATGTCGACACCAAGCGCTACCTGTTGAGCCTCTGTTATTTGTGTGCTGCAAACCCGAACTACCTTGCAAGAAGGCAAAGAGTGACCGGCTTTCCTTAGTGCTTCAATAGTCCATTTGATATTAATATCTTGACAGTCTCTGGATTGGAGGATCTGCAGAAGATGGGTAGAAGACGTCAGTAGTAAAATGTTCGAGTGTCCAGCCGCCGTGGCCCAAGTAATAGCTTTAAGACATGCCAAAGCCGTAGCCGCTATGGCCGAGGAAGTATACGAAAAGGACCCAAACTGTTGGGGCTGGTGAGCAGACGAAACATAAACGGCCCAACCCAGACCCGCCACTAACTTGGATTTATCCCAAGCAGCATGAATTTGAATCCTTAGCGGCCTATCCTCCAGTAGATGCTGGCTAAGTTGAACCTGTAAGAATCTGGGAGGTAGATTTGTATCCCGGCCACTCGAGAAGTGCTGATGGCTTCCAGCAGAGAAGGTGTCGTGTTGTGCGTCACTTAGTTGAATGCTTCTAAGGATTGAAGCTGCAGACGGTCTCAAATGACGAAACACTTGGGCATTCCGTTGTACCCATATTGACCATAAAGTGCCAACAAACTGCGGTAAACGATCCCCGTTGTAACCATCGGAAGTGTGAAAAAACAACAACCAGTGTCGAATCCAATCCCGCATGGAAAGCGCTTGAATGGAATCTAGATCCATTCCAAGGTTCCGATGAGCCCAAGCCTCGGTAGCCAAGGGGCAGAAACGGAAAAGATGACTTGTATCTTCAACATCATCGAGACAGATCGGACATTCGCTGGAATCTCCGAGTTGACTACGAAACAGATTTTGTTTCGTGGCCAAGCCATTGTGCCACACTTTTCAGAGAAAAAGTTTCCATTTTGGCATGATGTGCGATCCTCATAGGACTCGAAAGAAATCCCTGTCCAAGGTAGATGTCATGCTACAGATTTCATTTTGCTGTTGGAGTATAAGTGCATACCCCGATTTTGTGGTGTACTTTCCGCTTTTAGTATAAGGCCAAAACTTTTCGTCCGTTATGTTTGGAGCTGGAGGAAGTTCAATACTTTTTATTTGACGAGCCGAGTGGGGTTCAAACAAGTCATTAATTTTCCGAATATTCCATTGACCTTGATTCACCAGTATCAGATCATTTACTCGGATGGAACGAGCAGTCAGTAGTGGAACGTAGTCCCGAAAAATAGGCTTGGTCCCATGCACCCAAAAATCAGTAGAAACACGAAGGGCTTTGCCGTCTCCTATTTTCCAGTGAGAAAATTGATTGAGTAAGGAATTGGCCATGACAATACCTCTCCGACCCCATGAAGAAAGTCTAGTATTGCGTATTTGATCTGGACTGGTAGTAGCCGATCTGTTATAGACTCGCGAAATAAGCAGGTGAGGATTTCGTTGAATCCTCGAAGCCTTGCGCATCAATAAAGCTGTGTTAAAAACTCCCACATTTCTGATTCCCAAACCACCGGCACCTTTTGGTCGATGAATCACACTACGATTTTTCCAATGAATACCTTTACCATGGAAGTCTTTCCAGAAAAAAGCCGCAAACAAACTATCAAGTTTGTTTGTGATGGTTTGTGGAACTTTGTAAACTGCTAGATAATGCATTAACGCTCCAATAAGAATTGAGTTAATAATAATAACTTTTGCTGGCTGAGAGAGGCAAGAGTGACTCCAGCTGGTTATCCTCGAGGAAGCCTTGTCCAGGAAATGAGTGAACATGTGAACCCGAGAGCCTTGAAAGTCAATGGGGGCACCGAGATATGTTCCCAGAGAAATCCTCGTTTCCATACCCAAAATATTTTTATACTCCTCTTGAGCTGCTTCAGGGACATTGGGGCTAAACTTGAAGGATTTTGCAAAACTCAACATCTGCCCCGAAATTGCACAAAAACGTTGTATGACGTTTTTAATCGCAGTGCAGGAAGCATTGGATGCTTTAAAGAAGAACATTGAATCGTCTGCAAAAAATAAATGTGAAATTTGCGGACCGCTTCGCCCTATCTTAATGCCCTGAAATTTACGAATATATGTGGCCAGTGTAGTCATCCGGGACAGGATGTCCATGCAGAACAGAAAGAGATAAGGCGAAAAAGGATCTCCTTGACGGAGGCCGCAAGATGGAGTCATGGATTCCGTAACTGTCCCATTAATGAGCAACCGGTATGTAGCAGTAGAGATACAGTCACTAATCATTCTTATCCAGTGATCAGGGAAACCATAAGCTTGTAAAACTTTCAATAAAAAAACCCAGCTGACCCGATCATAAGCTTTGTTCATATCAAGCTTTAATGCAGCTAAATGATTAGTACCTCTCCGTTGTTTGTATAGAGGAACATCCTCTTGGGTTTGTAGTACAGTCATGCCATTTTCTTCAAACTCACGTAACCTTGAACTAATCAGTTTCTGGGCTTCATAGGCCGATAATGGACACCGGCTAGTGTTGTGACCCACACAGCCACAATCTTTACAAAATTTATACACCCCTTCATAACGGAAATAAACCCATACCACTCTATCACTGCTAAGAGGTAAAAAACACCCAGGTATCAAAGGTTTCGTAATATCTAGGACTAACCTGGCGCGTAAGTAGGGGTGTTGTGGGAGACCGGGACCATCGCTATCAATAGCATCAACAAGACCCACATGATTGAGTAACCGCACCGTCCATTCCGAGTTAAGAAATTCCCAGGGCAAATCTTGAATGCGAACCCAGAGCCTCGCCATGTTGAAATTAATACTAGACGGTATTTTGTGAGCGGAAACAGGGCGGAAAGTAACTATTTTCCCGTCAATAAAGGAAGTATGAAGAGACAAAATCGCATCCCTATCCCAAAGATTCGAACATTGAAAAATAAAGTAGGGACCTGTGCGATGCACCTGAATTGGTTCTCTCGTCTCCCAATGATTGTTAAGTATGTTCGAAACATAACTTGTGTTGGGAGGTGAGTGGTCAAAAAACATTCCTACTACAGCATGGGACCAGCGAATATTAGTAAGCATGTTTGTCGGAGGATGGTGAATGAGTATTCCCATTCGATGAGAAGTAATGGGATGGTGAACAGGTTGAAAGGAGTTATGGTGGGGTCTACTGGTTTGAGTATGATTGTGATTCATGTTGTGTTCTTTTGACTGAAGGGAAAACTAGGTTGTGAAATTTATGAAGGATGAAATGAAGATGTGAAAATTTATAGAGGTAAAGCAAAGAATTACGAGAAGGAAATTACTGCATGAAGAAACCTAGATACAGATGACAAGTGTTGAGGGCAAGCTTAATGCATGGTAGCCATCTGGCGAATTTTTGCAGAAACCTTGGTGATAAACTTCGACCAAATTGAGGGAAGACGGCGGAGAATGATTAGGTTTGGAGGGAGATCCTAGGTTACAGAAATTTCCTAGTATCAAGGGTTTCTAATCCCTTGGATTTCGCGAGAGTCTCTCTCTCTTGTTTCTCTCTCTAAAGAGTTTTTAATACCTTTCACATATGTTCTTATTTACTGTAGCAACAAAATCAAGATAAGGAGGAGAAAAAGTATAAAAGTAGGTCAATTTTGTTCATATATTACAAAGAAAATACCTCCACCATTCTAAAATAAGTGTAATAATATGGAAAGGGAGAGGTACAAAACTAAGGAGAGGGGAGAGATATAAAGAAAGAAAATGGACATATGTGATAATGAGAGAAATAGAAAAAACTTAATGTTAATTAAAGTATTGTTGCAATTATTTTGAAAATATAAAAAATAGTTAGTGTTTCTAGAGCAAAAGAAGCATAATTCTAAAAGAAAAGTTGGGAATTGTGTGGCTGCAACAGGGGGGTAAAGTATAATTTAAAAGAATAAACCTTTATCAAGTACAGAATAAAGCAAAAGTAACTTTAAAAGAAATTAAATGTAAAGTAGGTTGAATAGGTTAAATTTTAGAAAAATGACAAGAGTTAATCGTATGATGATAATACACACTAATAATAGTGATAATATAATAATAATAGTAATATTATTTGTTGAACCCTAGTTTTAATGATGACAAAGAAACAAAGATACAAACTAAGTAGTGAACTAATGAGTTATTTAAGTGTATGGTGTTTAAGGTATCAATGAAAGGAACTGGGAGAATACGAAGTCAAGGAAGAAGTCAAGAGAGGATTTCAAAGGCTAAGTAAAGAAGTTTCTATAAGTTGATACTGGAGCAAGCATTGGATCAAGAAGAATAGAAGCTAGGCGTTTTATTTCTAGTTCCAATGTAAAGGAACAAAGTAAGAATGGTAAGGAACAGTGGCAGCTTTATTTGAGAATGAGAGTTTGTTCCTTTGTAAGGAACAAACTAAGTGGCACTAAACGAATATGTTAAAGGAACTTAGTTAATAAAAGGAACTAGACTTAGGCGTGCAAAAGTATAACGGTTAAAAGTGCAATTGAGTAAGTCATGCCTAAATTATAGGAAATTAGTTTTATCTAATTTCAAATGATAAAATCAGTTTTAAAAAGAAAATCGTTTGAGAAAAAATTTTGTTTTTCGGAAAAATAAGAAAATAAATATCCGGTTTTTAGAAAGAATTTGTTTAAAAGATATTATTTTCTTAAAGATTAAAAATTCAGTTTTAAAGATAAAAACTGTTTTTATAAAACTGATTTTCGGATAAAGCTCAAGGAACTCCTATTACTTAGGAGTAATGGCTAAAATATATCCACGTTCATTTTAGATCATGGGATCATGGGACATGATGTGAAACGTGTTCCTTAGGGGAAGGAACATCATGGGTTAATGGACTTAACATGTAATCAGTTTTAATCCCACGTTCTTTATGATTATTACTATAAATATTGAAGTCTAGATAAGTTCCAAAGTGTGTCTGACTAAGTAATTAAGTGAGTTTAACTAATTAAGTGTCAGTGCCTTCATTCTCTCATAATAGCCATTTGTTCTTTGCTTTCTTACTCTAATTCCACTAAGCTTATTTCGATCAATTGTATTTTGGTTTTTGGGGTAAGGGAACTTTGAGTGAAGTTCTGTAAGAGAAAGGCTTTGAGTGAAGCTTGTATGAGTGAGAAAACTTCGAGTGAAGTTGAGAGGAACTGTTGTTAAGGGAACAGTGGCTCAGGAACTTGAGTTTAGGAACTCAAGGTGTGGCTCGAGTTAGAATTAGGTTGTAACAAAGTTGTTTGGCCTAATTAGTGAAAGAGTTGAGTTTAAAATCCCTAGTGGTCGAGGTTGTTTCTTCTTGTTGGGCCCAAGAAGTTTTTCCTCGTAAAAATCCCTTTTGTTCCTCTAGCTTGTTTATTCGTTTAAGTTTTAATTTCCGCAAAAAGTTACGTTTATTTCTACACCTACAATTCACCCCCCCTCTTGTAGTGTTCCTAGGGAAATAACATTATTATTATTATTATTATTATTATTATTATTATTATTATTATATCTTAATTTTAATTAGGTATCTTTTGGAAACACAATCACATAAAAGGTACTATAGTTACAATTTTTGTTGTTCATTAACTGATGAAGTGATTTTTATTATTTTATACATATTCTCTTATTAGTTTATGCATATTTCATATTAGTTTATGTACATTTCATATTTGTTTTTCAGTTTTTATATATATTTGCTATTAGTTTACAAATATTTTATATCATTCATACATATTTCATATCAATTTAAAAATTGATGTAAGATATTCCATAAGACTCGTTCTATATTTAAAGGCACTCTCAAGCAAGTTAATTTTCTGCCTATATAGCGCTTCCCTAGCTAGTTCAATGCCCTTCATTTCAATTATGTTCATCCTCTCAAAATTAAAACAAAAATAAGGTATGATTATTAGAGACCTTAAACCTATGACCTTAAGTGTGAACAACATCATCAATGACTCATCCACTAATATAATGAGATCTTATATGTAGTTCTACTTTTAGAGGTGGGGATGGAAGCCGGAGAAGAGGTTGAGAGGGGTGTGTTGGTTTATGTATAGGAATATGGTTAAGGATTATAGGTATTTATTATACTTTTTCTACATTTCTTGTTTTCACGTTATCCAATGTATTTTGATTAATTTATCTCTAATTATCTATAACGAAATATTAAAATTTGATATTATGAAAATATGTATTAAGATGAATCATACTAGATTCCACTTGACTATGCTATTTTTTATACATAAGGAATAATAAATCGAACAAGGTTAGTTGGTGAATAGTAATTACTATGCAAGTGTAGCATTTAAAAAAAATACTTAGGAAGTATAGTCCAAGTTCCAACTACCATATAAGATGTAAAATAACCAAGGACCCTTGGATCTGATGGTATAGCTTCCTATCTCCCACATGGGAGACCAAGGTTCAAATCTTGGTGGAAGCAAAATTTCAATATTATTGGGGGAAGGAGGGGGGAGGGGGGGTTATTGGGGATTGTTGGACCTCTGTGTGAGTGGCCCTGTGCGAGGGCTGCCCAAAGAAAATTCATCGTACCATAGGTCCCCGAAAGTGGGCCCCAAAAAAATATATGATGTAAAATAATACTAACATAATTAGTACTAATTGAAAGGTTTTCGAATATCAGCCTACCATGTGTTTTTTCTTCCGTGTTATAATAATATATGACTAGTATTTTTTTGCATATGCGTGCATGTCATATCAATATTTTTTTTCTCAATCAGTTATCTATTAGTTTTACAAAAAAAAAAAAAAAGATTCGAACAGACATTTATAACTATTTTTAATCCTCTGAAAAAATTAAAATCTTTTTTTTATGTTTTTCTTAAATCAAGTTTCGTTGGTTTTTTTAGTTGTTTGTTCATCATTATTCAAATATAATATTGAGAGAAGGAAATATAAAGTAGAAGAAAGGTTGTGCTAAAATAAAGTGAAAGAATTTATATATCAGTTCAATCGTTGAATATTGATAAAGTGAAATAGTTTGATCTATATAATAGAGATTACCGAATAATAATCAACATTTAGGTTTTAAAATATAATCAGTATAATTATTGATACGAAAATCAAGTTTTGATTTTTTTCTTCTTCTTATTTTGACAATCAAGTTATATTGTAAATTTAATTTTTTTATCAGAGTCTTTCACACATATGTAAGAAGAGGAAATCATTATTCTTAATTTTATATTTAATTAAAATTTCAAATTCAATTTCATTGTTAACTTGTTTAATATATATGGCTAGTAAGAAAAAAAATATTATTTAATATATATGACAAATTAAATTCATTAAAGATATATTAAACATTTTACATGGGCACCATCTTTCTTTTCTTTCACTTATATAATAGAGATAAATCATAATTTAGGATCTATCTAATCGAGACCATCACTTTCTCAACTAAGATCAATTTGAGATAGATACAGTTCCGTAATTACCTACCAAAAGAAAGATGAATGCATGATTATTACTCCTATTATTCTAATATATACAAGGCTAAAAAGCCCTAAATAATTCACCAACTTTGGCAAAGATGTCCATTGCGGAGGTAGCAAAACATATTTTCACAAGTGATGTTAGTTAACTTCATTTGTCAGTGACGGCAACTAGTATTAAGATTAGAGAATTGAAAGACAATGGGAGGCAGGTGGGACTTGGGAGCTCATCAATCTAGTGAAAAAAGTATAAATTAATTTTATAGTTAGGCATTGTGTCAACTTCAACTAAAGCTAGACTATGACCAGCTTACCAATTGGATTAAAAGTGTTGTTTGCCGAACAAAAACTTCGAACACTTTATAAAAAAGATTTCAACAAATGAGGTGCAAAGAAAAAGACTTTTAGAGAGTGGGTTTTTTTAATTCCTTTAATACCTATACGCGTAGTGAGCGCGTTTATATGACTATTCCATTGTTAAGGTTTTATTTAAAATTCGTTTTGAAGTCGTCAACAATTATTTAAAGGAAAAATCATAAACCTAATTGGATATTGAAATGGTAGGGACATCTTAGGGAATTATACAATGCAGATTTTTCCATCATGACTCCATAAATGGCTAGGAATCAAAAATTGAGTTCAGGTATAAGGGTAAAATACAATATTGCCCGTTGTTGGCCTGTACTAACTATGATTCATTACAGATTTTATGCAAAATAATAATCATATAACATTTCAATACACCCTAAAAATATTTAGTCTTGGTTGGTTCAGGAAACACATAAAAAATAATATTTTTAGTGACAACTTATTATGCAATCATATTACAAGGTTCCTAGCAGGTTGTCCAAATTATCTGAATTACTTAGAACAGTTGTTTACGTCTTGTTTAGCAATAATAACATGTGGGTGATAAATATCATGCATAGAACAAATAAGGCAATCAGGAATATTATATACAAGAATAATAAAATGGTTAGAATTTACAAGGCATCATGATTATCAATTAAAGATCTACATCATAACAAAAAACTATTAGTAATTTCAATATAATAAAATATAATTATTCAAGGATCCTCAGGAGTATGCGGTTTAGATCGAAGAGTACAACGAATATATATTAATTGTGGATTTATGATTTATCTTTTGCAAAAAAATTATCTTTCTTTAGTGACTTTTGGGTTATCTCTAGTGGATCATCCCGTTTTTAATTTTTTCTTATATTTATGACAAATGTCCTAATAGAAGGTAATCAATTGTGACAAGTGTTGTAACTGTGTAGGGTATCTCTTCCAAGTTATTACAATTGTTTCATGACTCTTGTGGCCTGTTTGGTAGTTGTTAATAAATATAATTGTGGTAATTGGAATGAACTTTTAGTGTAATGTTACAAGGGAAGCAACCTCAAAATCTCCATGGGGAGCTATTCACTAGTGGAGAAGGGCTCATCTGATGCGGTCAAAATCGGGCTTACTGATGCGGTTTTGGTCCACATCAAATGGGCTCACAGCAGATTTCATTAATTTACTGATCTGGTCCAAATTCGGATCAGTAATTGATAATCTGATGCGGTTTTCACCTAAAAATTGCATCAGATTGTTAACATTTATGTACAAAAAATAACAGACCTGCAATACATTTTGATTTCTTGAATTTCACGCCTCACGCCTCACCTTGCATAGAAAACAATCCTAAATAATATACCAATTCTAACATGTATAAATTATCAGATTCTAAAAAATTACAACATATATACAAATTCTAATATATTCTAACTATCCAAAATTCTATACAAATTCTAGCATACACAAATTATCAACTGTAATAAAAAATTTTAACCAAAAAAATTGTACTTAAATTTCAACATATATACAAATTTTCATGCATAAAAGCCATAAAACACTTCTAATACTGAAAATAAATAGCAAAAGAACATAAATAACAAAATAACAAAATCTACAGATTACAGAAACAATAAGTGAACGACCAAACGAAAAGATAAACCAGATCTAAACGAGAAGATAAATGAAAAATATTTTCGATGATAAACCAGATCGACAAATATTTTTCATGATAAACCAGTTCTAAAGAAAAAGATAAACGAAAAATTAACCTCTTAACAATGCAAACGAAAAGATAAACAAATATTTTCGATGACAAATATTTTCGACAAAAAGATAAACGAAAAACGAAAAAAAAAACCCCAAAACCAGATCTAAAAATTAAATCCCATAAAAACGCAAACAAACCCAATTTCTTGTGTGCCGCTAATGGTGGGCATTTGCTGGAGGGAATTTGTCGGTGGCTTGAATTCGTCGATGGTGGCAGAATTCGTCAATTGTGGCTTGAATTCGTCGATGGTGAGTTGAATTCGTCCATGGTGGCTTGAATTTGTCGGTGGGATCGAGAAGATTCGTCAGAAGTGAATTGAATTCGTCAGTGATGAAGTGGACTCGTCAGTGGTGGTGAAGTGGACTCATCGATGGTGGCAAAGTGAACTCATCGGTGGTGGCAGAGTGAACTCGTCGGTGGTGAGAGGATGAGAGAGGGAAGAGGAAACTCGTGGGTTAGATGATGAGAGAGAGGGAAGAGTGATAAAAGAAAGGAAAGGGTTTTGTAGGTGATAGGATAAGAGAGAGGGAAGATGGGTAGAATTTTGGCGACTTAGGTTTTAATTTGGGCGCGCTTAATGTGGGCTACGCCTCAGTTGGAATTGGGCGTTTGTTTGAGCAAAAATATAACTTATTTTCTGATGCGGTCCACAAGAGGACCGCATCAGATTTTTCTGCCAATTTTCCCTCTCATTTTTTGGTTGCTTTTCGGTTGCAGTTTTACAAAAACCGTACCTGTTACTAAGTGACATATAATGTTTTTTCCACTAGTGATTTTCTAACCCCAAGTTTGTGTTTTTTTCTCCACGGGGAAGCAATCTCACCCCTAAACTTGTGTTTTTCTCTAAGGGGAATCAATTTTCATGACCACTCATTACAACCTACAAGGTGGTATTGGATGAGAATGGAATTTTAAGAAGAAAAATAGACATGGTGGGATAGATTAGTATTATAATGGGAATGAAAATGATTTCTTCAAAAATTTACATACAAATCCTTTTCCATTACCACCATTTATAACCAAATACAAAACGGGTCTTTGGTGTTTTTCCCATTTCAACAATTGGGGGAAAAATTGCTATGGCTGAATTTTCAAGTGGACGTTGACGCAACTAAGAGAAGACGTTGACACACTAGGCATGAAAATGACGCTAAGACTAGATCAACGACTTGACAACCACCCAACGATCAAGGAAGCGTGGTTGCTATCTTGTTGCTAAGCTACCGTTTGAAGTTATGGTCAAAGCTGATGGCATGAGAGTAGAGAGATCAGTTGGGATTATGCGGAGCTACCTCCGAGATTCTTGGGTGCACATTAAAGCCAAGGAGTGCTATATAAGGGCTTCGAAGGTAAAGGAGAAAGGGTTAAAAGCATTCACATCACTCATACAAGCGAAGTCATTCACATTTCCTCAACGGTCATAATACTTTACATTTCAAGTTAATCTTTTTGCTACATTGCAATAAAACTATTGTACTTAGAACAATCATCCTAGGGTGTATTGACTGTCGTTCACTCTGAGTGTCAAATGCATATAGTGGATTTATGGACTCGTTTCCACCTGCGATTATTTTACCCATCTTCATTGGAGGTTTTCCGCGTCAACATTTCATCATGTCATCTCCCATTTGATTCCCCTTTGCATCTACATCCGATTTATCGTTCTAATCTGGTTGTTGTCATCCCAACGTTGATTCGTATCACAAAGGCAAAAATCTGCATATTTAACAACTATTCAACATTTGCTTAAAAATTGCAAAAATCAATATATAACTAAAACACCCGCCTAAATTCAAATGAAAAATTACATTCAAGTCTTAGATTAAGAACTCATTAAACTTAAAACTATGAACAATTAAGAAAAAATCAAAAAATAAAAGTAAGCTACTTAAATTACAAATTTACAGAAATCAAAGAAAATAAAAATCACTGAAAACTTATACAACATTCAATTGTATTATAAAGCTGAAAAATAACGCGGAAAAAGAAAAAGAAGAAGAAGAGGAAATTCATAAATCTAACCTAGAAGTTGGTTCTTAGACTTAATCTGGTCGAATTCAAGCGAATTAAGAACCAAAAAATCATCTTTAGAACACAAATTGAAGTTCCGACCGAAGCTTAAGGAGAGATTCAAAGTCGTCTTTGGAGAGCTTAGAAACCCTCGATGAAGACAAATGGGAAGTGATGCACTGGAATATTGGCGGTACGTTAGTGATTGGTCGGCCGTCACGGTGTCATGCTTGAGAGAGAGAAGAGTTGATTTTCCTTGTTTTTGCTTTGTTTGTTTAATTTTCATTCCTCAAACCCCCCCCCCCCATTGTTACCATAGCACACGTCTAGTCAAGCCAAACCTACCTTCTCCGTGGATTCGAACCTTACTTCCTTATACTACGTTTGTGTAGGGTAGTATTGATTTATTTGCGTTAGCCGATACGACTTAGGCCTCGCCAGCACCCCAAGGTAAGATTTGATATTCTGCTTTGATTCCATTTGTAGTGTAATCATGTTGTCATTTTGGTGCACCATGGGAATTTTAGGGCTAAATTTTTATGAAAGATTTTTGCATGTTTAACACTTGTCTTAAGATGGTGCAGAATCGAGAGATGACCGGTGGTGATAGCCTGGCCCGCTGAACATCGCATCGTCGGCAAAGAGAAGATGTGAGATTGATGGCTTCTCCCTTTCTAACTTGTATACCTTGGAATGCTTTGATATTGGTAACCATAGTAGTCATACTAGAAAGTACATCCATACAAAAGAGAAACAAGTATGGTGAGATTGAATTAGTTGCCTGAGGCCACATTTTGGTTTGAACAGTTCCAAAGCAGACCCATTAACCAGGATACGATAAGAAACCGTAGAAATGCATTGCTAGATCCGATGAACCCAATGAGGAGGAAAACCATAGGCATTCAAATTTTTTAGAATGAAATGCCAACTAACCCTATCATAAGCATTATTCATATCTATCTGTAATGCAACTAAATGTTCAGGCAAAGAACGTTGATTGTTGATGACATGTAGAAGCTCTTAATTAATCCGTATGTTATCATCCATAGGAGTGTGCACTGGTCCAGGATTGGAACCAAAACCGGTTGGACCTGCAGACCAGAATTTAGGAATTTGTGGACCAGTACCACACCATAATCGAATTTTTCCGTTCCAGTTTGGTTTTGGACCGGTTGGATCGAAATCTGTAATTTTTTTTCGAAAAACACTTTTTTCTTCTTAGACTTAGACATATTTATAAAATCAATACATTCAAATTTAATAATTCCAAAAGCAATAATCCTAAAGGCAATGAAGATTAGGCTTTAGTTTTCTATCTTTTAAATGTTTTTGAACCCATAATTATTTTTTTATTAAAAAAAAATTCCGGTCCACCGTTTCGAACTTGGGAAATTTTGGGTTAGGACCGAAGCGAACCTGAAACCCGGAATCATAAATTTTTATGGACCAGACACCCCATCGGAATATTTCGGTCCCCGTCCAAAACTGCACACCCCTAATAATCCATGTGACGACACACAACAATTGCATTTTGGTAGTAAGAGATCAGGGAAGGTAGAAGTGGTTTCATCCTGTTAACCATACATATAGATGCACATTTGTATATAGAGTACATACACAAACTAATTGGCTTTAAGTGGTTTACTTGTTCCGGAGGAGTGATTTTTCGAATAACAAAATGGTTTTGAAGACGGTGTTATGACAGTTAAGTAATGCTATATATTCTTGAAACATTTAATGCACATAACCCTGTATTATAGAAGTGTTATTATTCCGGTATGGAATAAATGGTAGGGTGTGAACCGATATGTCCTTCGAATGTAAGCCGGTTTGGTTTCCTGCAAAAGAGAACATGTAAACTAACCTCGGAGGTTGATCCGAGGAACACCCCTCCGATGTCTAAGTCAGTAATGTGTAAATTGGTGTCTCTCAAGTGGAGTATGATTGTGATTGTGAACGTATCTTATGACTCAGACGAACGGGGTATTTATAGGAGCCGGCAAGAGTCATTGTTCAAGTAGGACTCTGCTCCTATTGGTTGGACGTAAGTATATTCCTTTAGGATATACTTTTATCCTCTATTGATGCTTATCTTTAGGCCCGTAGGCGCATTTAGATAGAAACTAGATCAAGCCCAGGCCCATGGAGAATGGCCCAGGCCCATGGAGAATGGCCCAGGGAGGAGTACCGTTAAGGTATCCTAATGAAACCGGTATGACAAAGTCAACGCGTCTGTGATGAGCGTACGGACCATGACGATTCATATCGGTGTAGGTGGACTTGTATGGAACTTAGTCATCCCCCATACAACTAGCCCCCAAGCCGGTATGTCTGGCAAAGACGTATCCTGCTTAGTAAATGTTAAACCGTTATGGGCATAGCTGACATGAAATAGCGTGGGAAGGTTAACCGTTGCCTGGGAATCCCAATTGTCGCCTCGATGCGTGTGACTGCTGTCAAAACTCATTACAAGAAGTTGCTTCACATCTGTTTTTGTGCTTCATAACACGTGGCGTGATCAAGGACGGGAAGACGAAGTAATCCAAACCGTGAATTTTTCTATAAATACGCTTTGGGTGACCTCCGCTCCTCACTTCTTACCATCCTTCATTTGCTCTGATTCTCATAATGGACTTTATCTCTCTAAACTAACCCTCTGCATCTTGACGATTTTGATCGGATCGTCCCTTCCGGCTTTTGCGTACACTCAGATATCAGTTTATTCTCTCTTCAACTTCCTGCTTCCAGGTATTTCCACAAAATCTTTCCCTATCATTCATACCGTCTTTTATTGTCAATATGTCTTCAAATTCTGATTCACAAAACATATCTGGAAGCCCTTATGTTATGACCAGCGATTTAACTCCGATAGCACTTCCTCTAGCTCTGTTGGACATGTTAATTCACCGGTAGTAGACAATGCTAGGGAACTTAGGACCAAAAGCCATCACGACTGTAGTACTTCCGGTAGGCATAACGACGAACCGGCCTTACGTGCCTCCCCCTTATGAGCAGTAGTAACGCTTGGAAACGCCTTAAGAGTGCCAGTCTATGGTCAGTATGGGACCATGGTAGGCCTTGCCGAGCGTTCCCCCCAGCTATTCCCCCTAGGCGAAGCTTCGTCGTCCAGGCCGACAGGAGTGGACGAAGATGAGGCCATAGCTGGACCATCCCGGCGTCCTGACGAGGTTTCGGCTGTTGACTCTTATGAAGTTGACAGTGTAGTTCGGGCCTTAGAGTCGGACGGAGAGTCAACTACTCTAGAGGCCGAAGAAGATAAGGATCCTCCTGAAGTGATTCCCGAGGAGGAGGATGAAGAGGGGCTGGCAGACTTATACTTGTCGCCAAGTGAGGTCGGTAGCGCCGCGTCTGTACAAGTTGATGATGACTGGGCGGCTATCTGTGTCGAGAACAAGTTTCTCGTAAAGGGGCCGCAATATTTTGCTTTTCCTGAAAACTTTAAATTGGTTCTTCCGGCTTCGGGGAGCCGTGTGACCGAGTGTCCTACCGGTCACGTAGCAATTTATGCCCATATGCTAGACTTTGGAATCCGCTTTCCCCTGGACCCGTTTTTTGTGAAGGTCTTTCAAGCGTGGAACATCTGCTTGGCCCAACTAACACCGTTAGGGTGGCGGAATTTGTTGGCTTATGCCTGGGCTGTCCGTTATAAGGGATTTCCTGAAACCCTCAACCTTTTCCGTAAGCTGCATTGGATCAAAGAGGATGGTTCCGCTAAGGAAAAGGAATCCGGGAAGAAAAGGAGATCTCGGACTGTTGAGACTGAAGGTCGGGGTGGTTGGATGTCATTATATAGGAAGGCGGGCAAGTTGGCTAAGCTTACCTCTCTTAAGAATTGGCGAGAGAGGTTTTTCTAGATGCAAGTTCCCGCCTACTTCCCCTTGCGTCGCCAGTGGACCAAACCGCGTCCCCAGATGGAGCATATCCCCGACCGGGGTTTGATTCGTCTTGAGAAAGAGGCTTTTGACTTCTTCGAGGCCGCACCCATACTGGCCTCCAAAGGCGTTCAGAGAATACCGGTACCGCAGTTTTGGCTGCCCCATGCCTATTATGTCTTTAGTAACCCGGCCCTCTATTTATTAGGTTTTTGCAATGCTGAACCGCATGGTGGGTCCATATTGTTGTTTTTAGGCCGTTATGGCCCTTGTTTATTTTTGCACTACCATTTGCTAACTAAGTGACATATTTTTTTCTTTTTCAGTCCGGGAGTATTTAATTTGTGAGGCGCTTCACGTAGAACGGAACAATCAACCCCTCAGCAATATGCCTCCCAAGCCAGCCCGTCGCTTTACTTCCATTCCCGCTAGTGTTGGGGGTCGAGGAGGTAGGCAAGGGCGCGGAGCCAGTTGGACTCCAGTCAGGTTGAAGATGAGAGGGACACCATTCCCCTAGCTCAACGGAAGTCTACGTTCTTGCCTTAGAAGAGGAAGGCTGAGACGTTAGCCGCTAAGGAGCCGCTGGAGGTTTGAGAGGCCAAGAAGGTGTCGGCCAAGGCTTCCCCTGCTGCCGCTGCGGATCTGGATCCCCCGAGTCTCATGAAGGGCCGGGTTGGCGAGGTCGGCACTTCGTCTTTACGGCCCAAGATCTATAAGCAGCTCACCCTGCCTGAAATGGTGCCAAGGTTGGAGCCTTTTGCTAAGCCGCGGAAGGCCGCTTTCTGGAGCGTTCCCGGCATGAACTCCCAGAGATGTTGAAGAAACGCTGGTCTTGGTCTCTGGTAAAGGACGGCGAGGTTTTCCAGCCTAAGCTCAATGTCCTAGATGACGAGTCGTTGCTGCTGGACCGTCCTTTGGGGGGTGGAAACCTGGGCTACCGTATTTTAAAGGCTATGCAGCTGAAATACGATATGTCGGTGGATGAGGTTCAGGCACTTGCCGCCGTGCATGCGCATAATTTGGCCTTGGTAAGTAGTTTTTTCTTCTTTTAGTGTAGAAGTGTGTTACCGACCTGTTCTTTGTTTTAACCCTTTTTCACGATGCCTTTTTCAGTCAGCCCAGTCCGGTAAGGAATTGTGCGACCTCTACCGCTATTTCCGGACTTCCTATTTTAGGGAGGTAGAGGATAACAAGAAGCTGAAAGGCCAAATGGCCGTGAAGGAGCAAGAACAGAAGACGGCTCTAGACGATCAGAAGGTCGCCAAGGGGGCCGAGCAGAAAGCTGATGATACCTTGACAAAGGCGGTGCTCGACCACTCCTTGGTCTTGGCAAATAAAGACAACGAGATTCGTATCCTCCGGGATGAACTCGCTGATGCCAAGGTCCGTTAGGACAACGCAGTGGGCGAATATCGGAAGTCCATGGACTTCGTTTCTCGCCTGGCCAACCGGTATAACGGTGGATGGGCGGCTGCCATGAGGTGTGCCAGGCATGCCATCCCGAACTTTGATTGGTCCCAAGTGGAGGAAGCTCATGGTCGCCGGAATTATGAAAGCCCATTCGAGGACGAGGTGCTGGATATTGGGGTTACTGAGGGTGATATCGCCAATGCCGACCCCCGCTGCGAGTTTGAGGACGATCAGGGTCAAAATGTCGACGATAACGCCACTATTACTTACGATCCCAATGACCCTCTGGTCGTCATCGACGGTCCTGAACGAGAAGAGCCTAAACAATAGGATTTAGTTTTCTCCTTATCTTTCTTTGCGGCATTGCCGCCTGTGGCAAGCCATTTTAGTCTTAGTATTGTAATCCTCTTTGCTATTCAATGAATATATCTTAGCTTTTGCCCAACTTGGATGTCGTCTTTGCTGTTTTATCGCAATTTAATGATACTTGGAGTAATTTGCTTAATCAGGTACATCTGTATTGATCCTTGACCGGTTAACCACTTGTTATGCATCCTAATTAACTCAGCAGATCCATTAAGGTCATTGACCGGTTAACTTGGATGCTCATTCACTTAATCTGGCAGATCCACTAAGGTCATAGACCAGTTAATAATATTTCATTAAACGATTTAATTCGGCATATCCACTAAGGTCATTGACTGGCTAGGCACTTTAATTAACTCAGCACATCCACTAAGGCCATTGACTAGTTAATCTATAATGCTTATTTGCTTAATCCGGCAGATCCACGAAGGTCATTGACCGGCTAGTTTTGCATGTTCATTCACTTTATCATACAGATCCAATAAGGTCATTGACCGGTTAGTTTTGAATGTTTAGAGAACTTGATGTATGTACACTAGTAGAATAAATGCTTATTGTTGCGGTCAAAAAGTGGCCTATTGTTGCGGTTTAGGGCGTGCAACAATTAAGGGGCAGCAATAGGTATTAATTATATTGCTGCAGTTTTTAACCGTAGCAATATAGTGTACCATATTGCTGCGGTTCCTAGCCAAAACCGCAGCAATATGTACTGGTACAGGTTAAAAGAAAAAAAAATTTGCGTTTTACCATTAAATTTGAAAAAAAAATGCTGAAAAAAATAAAACACAACAAATTCAAAGTAATAATAGATATGCTCTTATAAAAAATACTCAACTCATATAAAAACAAATACATAAAGAAAAAATATACAAAAAGAAGACCAAAAATTAAAAAAACCTAACAGTATATTCATTCTAAAAAACAAAAAAAAAATACAATAAAGATAAAATATTACAGATCTGGAAAATAATTAACCAATCAATACTTATATAAAACTAATTCAAAAAAATTCATCCAAGACCGAGCGAATTCAAGCTGCGAAAATAGAGCGTTTTCGACTTGCGATGAACGAACAAAACCGTCGACGACGACAAACTCGTCTTTAGGAGACCAGCAAGGCCGACGGCGAGGAGAGAGACTGACACCGTTGTTTGTCGCGTGAAATGAACGATCGGATCTGGCGAGTTGTTGAATCTGGCGACCGACACCGTTGTTTCTTGTCGACCGGTGAAGTTACGCGGGAGGACGAGAGAAGGAGAGAGAGTGGCGAATCTGGCGAGAAGCCGCTAGTTCTTGTTGACCGGCGAAGCAATGCGAGAGGGTGAGGGAAGGAGTGAGAGTGTCAAACCTGGAAGAGAGAAGGTGAAAGAGTTAAAGGAGGAGTTCGAATCTGGAAGAGAGAAGGAGAGAGAGTGAAAGGAGGAGGAGAGAGAGGAAGAGGGCTGAGTGCGTGAACTGCAGAGAGGACCCTAGATGGATTTTTATCTTTTTAATTTTAACAGCCTATTGCTGCGGTTTTTTTAGGAACCGCAGCAATAGGTTCAAGTAACATTTTTTAAAAATTATTTTAATATATTGCTGCGGTTTTTGCCATAAACCGCAGCAATATATTTGGTCAAATAGTCAATTTTTTTTTGTTGAAACCATATTGCTGCGATTTTCGTCCGAAACCGTAGCAATATGGTTATTTTATATTTTTTCTTTTTTTACGTGATATATTGCGGCGTATGGGTAAAACCGCAGCAATATCACCGCAGCAAATAGCATTTATTCTACTAGTGGTAGAAGATGCTCATTTTATTAAATAAAACGGATCTTACCGGCTTTTCCGGATTTATTGCCTATAACAAGGTAAGAAGGCATCTATCGGCTATAATGCCCCATGCGAAGAATAAGTAAATTCTACTGGCAACAATGCCTTATTACTATCTAGGTTTATCTATACATAGTACTTCTTGAGGACACTAGCATTCCAGCTGTTTTTCAGCAGTTTGCCCGACATGTCTTCTAGCCAATATAATCCGGGGACGATCTCTTCTTTGACCAAGTAGGGTCCCTCCCAATTGATCGTGAGCTTCCCATCCACGTGCGCTTTCCCGGTTGCTGCTGTACGTCTGAGTACTAAGTCTCCTCTCGTAATTGGCCGGCTTCGTACTCGCTTGTTATAGGCTTTGTTGATCTGGTCTTTATATGCTGCCGACTTGAGTTCAACGGCAAGCCTAACTTCTGGCAGGAGGTCCAGATCTTCCTTGTGCAACTTATCATTCAGCTTTGGGTCATAGTTCAGGATCCGCCAGTTGGGCAGACCTACTTCGACCGGTAACACCGCTTTTGCCCCAAAAGCCAGTCTGAAGGGAGTTTTGCCGGTAGCTTCCTTCTTGGTGGTTCTGTTTGACCATAGTACAGCCGGAACCATGTCTGCCCAGGCGCCTTTCAGTTCATCCAGCCTCTTCTTCAAGGCGTTCAGGATCTATTTATAGACGGCCTCTGCCTGCCCATTGCTCTAAGGATGGCATACTGACGAGTATGCGAACTTGATGACGTACGGGCTTAGGAAGTTTTGATGGGGCCACAATCGAATTGGACATCGTGGTCCATGACAATTCCCATAGGAATCCCGAACTTGGTGATGACTTTCTGCCAGATGAACTTCTTCACTTAGTTAGCCATTATTTTTGCGGTTGGTTCTGCCTCAATCCATTTTGTGAAGCAATCAATCCCCACAATTAGGAACTTTCTTCCCCCAAATGCCGGTGTGAAGGGTCCTATAATGTCCATCCCCCATTGAGCAAAAGGGATTGGGTTGAGGATTGGCTGCAAATCATTTGACGATTGGTTAATTACCGGTGCAAACCTTTGGCATTTGTCGCATTTTTTGACGTAGGCATATGTGCGTCTGTCAGCATGGTTGGCCAGTAGAAACCTGCTCTAAGTGCTTTCAGCGCCAACGTCTTTCTGCCGATATGGTTCCCACAAACTCCCTCATGGATTTCTTCAATTAGTTTTGTGGCCTCGTGAGCCGCTACGCACCTTAGCAGCGGGAGTGAGAAACCTTTCTTGTATAACTGGCCTAGGAATATGTAGTACCAAGGCGAGTCTCTTTTAAGCTTTTTGGCCGTCATCTTGTCTTCTGGTAAAGTACCAGTCAGTTTGTAGGCTAGTATATCATCGTACCATTCTGCACCTTGACTGACGGTGTTTATAGTGGAGGGGGAGGTATCAACGCTCCTCTACGTCAGTGTCTCCACCATGACGTTCCGCTTTTTGTCGCTGGTACTTGAGCTAGCCAACTTGGATAGGGCATCAGCCACTATATTCTCTACTTTCGGTACCAGCTTTACCTCGAAGCTCTGTAATCCAGCCGTCATGCTCCTAACCTTACTCAGGTCTTTTTGCATGACGGGCACTCTTGCTTTGTACGTGCCCTCAATCTGACTTGATATCAGCTGGGAATCGGTTATCATCACAATCTTCTTGGCACCAGTCGCAATGCTCAAACTTATTTCGGCCAGGGCTGCTTCGTATTCTGCCTCGTTAATGGAGGCCTTGAAACTGAACCGGACGACATATTCGAAAATCTCCCCCTGAGGACGTCATCACTACGCCGGCTCCTACTCCTGTTTGTGCAGCTGAGCCGTGAACTACTATTTGCCAGATGCCGGGAGGGTCTGATGTTTCCACATAAGTTGTCTCGACAATGAAGTCCGCCAATGCTTGGGCCTTAATAGCCGTGCGAGGCAGATATTCAATGTCGAATTCTGAGAGCTCTATTACCCATTTCAGCAGCCTGCCGGTCATATCGAGCTTGCGGAGAGCCTTTTCTAGAGGCTGATTAGTGAGGACCTGGATGATATGTGAGTCGAAGTATGGTCTCAACTTTCTTGCCGCAATGAGTACGACATATGCCATCTTTTCCAACAGCTCATATCTCTGTTCCGCTCCAGCTAGGACATGGCTTATGAAATATACCGAGCTTCGCTTCCCCTGCCTTTCGACCAATAATACTGCAGTTATCGTTTTTTCAGATACCGAGACGTACAGTTGTAGTTTGTCGCCAAGCTCCAGCCAGGTTATCGTTTGCAACTTCTTGAAGTGCTCCTTGACCTGCTCGAAAGCCTGTCTCTGCTCATCCCCTCATTCAAATTTCTATTTCCCCTGAGGACTTTGAAGAACGGCAGGGCTTTTTCGGCCGATTTGGAAACAAACCTGGTGAGGGTCGCCATCCTACCCGTCATCTTCTGGATGTCCCGGATGCTCTTTGGCTCCGGCAACTCACAGATGGCTCGTATCTTGTCGGGGTTGGCATATATCCCCCTCTCGCTAACCATAAAGCCCAGAAACTTCCCGGATCTCACTCCGAACACGCACTTCTTCGAGTAAAGCTTCATTTGGTGCATACGGAGGGTTGTGAATGTGTAACCTAGATCGACGACACGAGTATCCTCGGTGAGGCTTTTCACGATGCTGTCGTGAACATACACCTCCACATTCCGGCCTTTCTGTTGCTCAAAGATTTTGTCTACCAGCTTTTGATAAGTAGCGCCGGCATTCTTGAGAACGGAAGGCATAGCTTTGTAAGTGTATACCCCTGCATTTGTGATGAAGGTTGCTTTTTTTCTATCGGATTCTAGCAGGCTTATCTGATGGTACCCGGAGAAGGCATCCATGAAACTCAATAGAGCGTGGCCGCTAGTTGAGTCTACCAGTTGATCGATCCTGAGCAAGGGATAACAGTCTTTGGGGCAGGCCTCATGAAGGTCGGTGAAGTCTACGCACATCTGCCATGACCCATTGGCCTTCTTGACCATTACCACGTTAGCCAACCATTCCGGATAATCACAGGGTCCGATGAAATCTGCCGCTAGTAGTTTATCAACCTCTTCCTTGATGGTCGCATTCTTTTCTGAGGAGAAGTTCCTCTTCTTTTGCTTTACCAGTTTGACGTCCTCGCTGACGTTCAACCTATGGACCATAAATGCTAGATCAATTCTCGGCATCTCATCTGCATAGAAGGCAAAGATGTCGGTGTGGCCTCGCAAGAGGCTTGTCAAGTTGATCTTGACCTCGGCTGCCAAGTCTGCTCCTATTTTTACCGTTCTTTCCGGCCTTTCCAGCTCAAGGATTATTTCTTCTATCTCACGTTCCGGGCTAGATCGCGGTTGGTCTGCCGGCCTTCCCTCGAAGTTCTCCATTGATAGGTCTCTCTTAGCTTTGTTCTCCGTCCTGCACCGTTTTCTTGCCGGCGGTGGTGTCTCTGCCGGTCGCTTGTGATCAAAAGTTTTGAGGGCCGTCAGATAACAAGCCCTGGCGGACTCTTGATTCCCCTTGATTTTCTCCGATGTTCCTTCGTTTGACGTGTAAATCATCATCAAATGGTAGGTAGAGACCACTGCCTGTGCATCATGGATCAAAGGTCGTCCAATGATGACGTTGTAGGCTGCCGGGACGTCAACGACCATAAACTCCACCATCATATCCCTGGAATGAGATCCTCACCTAGCTTTACGGCAGCTTGACGGTTCCTTCCGGGACGACAGATGCCCCGGTAAATCCAATTACCGGGTATGGGATCGGCTTCAGACATGATGCCTCGAGGCCCATCTTTTCAAACGTCTCTTTGTATAATATGTTGGCGGAACTCCCACCATCCATCAGTATGCGATGGACCATCGTTGTGGAGATCTGCAGAGATACTACCAAGGGATCATCGTGGGGGTAAATGATTCCCTTGGCGTCCTCTGATGTAAACGCCACGAACGGCATGCTTGGGGGTGTCAACCACTGTCCGGTGTTATGATAGTTCACTTGGTGCCTAACCTCCTTCAGGCTATCTTGGGCACCATGTATGCTTCCCCCACGTGTCGGCCCTCCTGACATGACATGGATTTTGGTGAAACGTTCCTTCACCGACTTCCTATTGTTGTTTTCATCCTCTCTAGACGGGGATTTTCGATCAACTCTTGCTTGGTACAGGGTGAAGTAACCTCTTCGTACCAAATACTCTATCCCGTCCTTTAAGTCTTTACAGTCATATGTAACATGACCTTAATCCCTATGGAACTCGCACCACTTCAATTTATCCTGGCCCTTATAGTACATCTTTTTGGGCCTTTGCCACTTGTCTTCCTTCTTGTGGAGTTCATATATCTCTGCCCAAGACATTGTCAGAAGGGTGTAATTTCGGTATCGGTCAGCTTATCCTTCCTGACCCTTTTTTAAGGAATTACTTTCCTCCTTCCTGCCGGAATTTTCCGATTTTTTGTCCTTTCGATACTTGTCCTCCCTGCGATCTTTCTCCTTTTCTGTCCCGTCTCCTGCCAGCCTTTTAGCAGTTGCTGCCTTGTCGAACTCTTTTCCTCGGATGAAGTCGTTCGCCTTTCCTAAGACCTTTGTTAGGCTAGTCAGCTTTTTGCGGCCTAGGTAGCTTCTGAAGGCAGTCGCTTCTTTCAGACATGTCATCAGGGCTAAGACTGCTACCTCCTGCTGCAGGCTAGGGATGGTGACGACTTCCGCATTGAAACACTGAAAGGCGTGTCGCGTACCTAACAAAAATAACCTAACTATTCCTCCTAACTAATGTAGTCGGGCAAGTAAGGGTCGAATAATCCCAAGAGACTAACTGATTCAAAGTAGTTAAATTGACTCTTATTAATACTAAGCAAATAATCAATATAAGTGATGATGAACTAATCTAAATAACTAAAGCAAATGAAATTATCAAGAGTAAATCAAGAACTAAAGACATCTAGGTTTGAGTATCCCCACTAACACGAATTAATGCCACAAACAATCCCTTTTTCCCTTAATTAACTAATAGATAATTCATAGGATAGACACGCCCTAATAGTACTATGGATTTCTTTCGATCTATCATTAGCTTCCCTAACAATGCAATCATGCCTATTTTCATGGAGTCATGCAAATTAAGGACTTTAGACATAGCATCCTAACATCCTAATAAATTCCATCAACTACTTTCGTGATTATTTCCTTTATCTTAAATTAGGGTTCTAGATTCGATTTAGATTCAACTTTCGTTGCAAAAATAATCACATTCAAAATATACTATTTCTAGTCATAAATTGATAATTAAAACCAACCCTAAAATAAATGAATCATAAATTAATCAAAGTTTGGGAATTGGGAATAATTAAATATGCATCAATTCATGTTAGGGTTCAACCTAACCCTAGAATAAGAAACTACTCACACATGATGATTGAACAAACAAAATAAAGATTAAAAGAAAGCATGTGTAATAGCCTATATTTTAAGCAGGTTTAATAACGACTTTATAAATGAGATTTGATAAGAATAATAGCTAATATTTTCAGACACGTTTTAGTCAAGTTAGCTATGTTCATATTAGTAAAGAAATTACTTTGAGAATTATTTTATCGTCTAAAGTAATTTCCAAGCACAAATAAGTTAGTATGGATTTTATATAATAGAGATATTGAGTTAAGGATTTAAGCTTTGAAATAAAGAGAAACCCATTTTTAATTACAATTTATTTCTCCTCACTCATGCTATTACTCTAGATGCTAGAGCATCACTCTCTCTCTTCATAACTTCTCAATCAAGTGCCAAAGTGTATTTTTCCCATAGATCAATTATTCTCTTCAAGATTCATTTTAATTACCCAAGTGGTTAAGAATTGGGGAAAACCTTAAAACCAAAATAAAACCCCAAACAATAATTTCTCTCTCCTCTGATTTTATACCCCGTATTTGCATGTTCAATTTCTGTATTTGGAGTCGAAATTTGCCACAAACTTATTCATGAAATTGTAGATCTCGAAAAGTTATTGAACTTAGACCCAAAAATCACTTGATTTGGAGTTCGGAGCTATGAGTTATGGTCTTTGCAAGTTTGGTGTTGCTACCTTCATTTCTCTCTCCTCTGTTTTTATTCCGACAATCTGTTGCCCCAATTATCTACAACATGCAATCCAATTTTGCTCTTTATTGCTGAATCAAAGTTGTAGATAACTTCGAGCTAATGAATTTGGGCACAAAAATCACTTGATTTGGAGTTCGGAGCTATGAGTTATGGTCTTTGTAAGTTTGGTGTTGCTACCTTCATTTCTCTCTCCTCTGTTTTTATTCCGACTCTGTTGCCTCAATTATCTACAACATGCAATCAATTTTGCTCTTTGTTGCTGAATCAAAGTTGTAGATCACTTCGAGCTAATGAATTTGGGCACAAAAATCGCTCAATTCGGAGTTCGGAGCTATGAGTTACGCCTTATACAAGTTCAGCACTGCTGCTGTACTTTGTGTTGTGTTGCTGCCGTGGTTGGCTTTGTTTTCCCATGTTGTCATTGCTAACTTTTGCCTTGTTGCTGCCATTGTGTTGGTATTCCTTTCCATATGAAGGTATAAGCTAATTTTTCTTAATTCCTCATCTCCTTTGATTCCAATTCAAGTGTGGTGCAATTGAATTTTATATTCTGATTTTAGAAATAAACTTGGTTCTCAATTTTGTTATTGATTAGCAAATATAGTTATGATAAGAGTTGTTAAACTTAAATATTGAATATTTTATCTTTCTTATTGGATTGAAGCTTCTAATATGAAGTAAGCCTCTTAAGTAAGTTTATAAAAACTGATTTTTATAAATTATGTTGTTTGATAATACTCTCTGAAATCAAATGAATAATTAGAGATAGAATTGATGTTGTGAGTTGGATATAGTAGAATGGGTCGTATATAAGGTTGTGGTGGTTAGTTCATGGAAGAGCTTAAAAGTATGAGTAATTCAATTTGTTTATCTAAATTGTTGTGAGGATGGTTAATGATTTTGTTATTGTTTTGAGGTCGTTGTTGGAGTATTATATGGAGATAAATTATGAAGTTCGAGCTATAGTGGTTATCCAAATGTCGAATTATTGGGAATTGTTTCAAGGTACACACATGTCCTTCCACCTTTGAATCTATATTCGTGTTTTATGTGATTTCATGTGCTGAGCTTAATAAGCCTTTTATATAAATCAAAAATTATTCAAAGTGTTATTCGTGTGTTTACAAGAGTTGTTAACTACATATTTGGTTTTAAGCTATGAGCGAAAGCTATATATGTGATGATTTTACTGAGTGATGTTTCTATGAAGAACTGATTGGAGGTAGTTGAATCCTTCAATAATATAGATGTGTGATATTATTAAATCTACTTGTTTCCACATCAAATTTATAATAAGTTCTTATGCTTAGTAAGTTGATCTTTTATATGAAAGTGAGCTATGAGAATTAAAGCAAGGATCTTTAGTATATCTAACTATATAAGTGGTTTTACAACAAGTACTTCGATTTACGAACTAAGCCGGGACGTCGACTCGATATCTTTATGAACTCGCTTTCGATTTAAACTTAGTTATATTGAAAGTTTCAGAGAAAAAGAAAGGAATTTTGATCAAGGATGTTGAGTTAAAATTTAGGTTTAAGACAATTGTGAAAATATTTGTGACATAAGCTTTATATGGAACTTTGAAAGTATGAAAAACTCTTTATTATGGTTTGAGATTTTGATTATATATGATCATGAACTTTGAAAATTATGACTTGGAGTTATGAACAAATATGGACTCGTGAAATTATAAATCAGAATTTTCTAGTTCTATTAATGACGGGGAGATCTTTACTCCTACTTAAATTTTTATGAAGAAGTTCTCATAGGAAAAAGTCTCTCAAATTTGGGTCAATTTAATGAACATTATTTTGGATTTAAGTTTGGAAACACGTAAGTCTAGTGAAACAAGTTAATCTTTACATAATATCATGGGTAAATTATGTTATATGGAGTTTGGAATCTAAGTTAGAATGAGTTTGTTGTGAGATGGGTACTTGTGAAGTTCTGTTTAAGAAATACAATTGTCGCTTTGAGGATATTATTATAAGTAGTCAAATATTCCAAGATTTACTTATGGCGTATAAACAAGGCTGAAAGGTATCACTCGAAGATATCTCCGAGAAAACATATGGAGCTTGATTATATAAGAATGGAGATTTGTGATGTCATAATTGAAGGATGGAGTAATTGTTGGGAGGTTCTAACTAAGAATGAAGATGTTATGTTGGACATAGATTAGATAGTTAGGAATAGTAAATTGGATGTAAATTTCAAAGTCAAATATTAATTTATGAGTTAATGGAGTTGTTACGAGATGTAAGTTCAAAGGATGTGTAGGATTTGAGATATGAATGTAGTATTAGTGAAATAAAGGATCCAATCTTGGTGGCGGTTTAGAGAAGTATCGATTAGAGTGATATAATTTACAATACTTATGTAATAAAAGATCATATCCACAAAGGGGTCAAGTAAAAGAGTTTGGAGCATAATTTCGTCTATTGGATGAGTAAGATTATATAAATGGATATTGGGAAAGAATAATACAAATCTAGATAATAGAGAGCGTGATAATTAAAGTTATATAATGATAATACTAAGCGTATGGTGTTAAGCCTAATATGAGCTTTCAGTACAAATACATGGGGACGTATGGTTGTGAATTATAAATTTGAAGGATGAGGACAACGAGTGAGTATTGGGAAATATGGAGTGAGATATTTTGACTTGCCATAGTAATTGTAGGTGATTTATGATAATGTAATAAGGTTATATTCGGCAATGAAAGTTCATGTATTGGGAATAAAAACCTTTAAGGGAAAATTCATATCATGAGAATTTTGGAATGCTATAGTTTAGATGCTATAAGTTAAAGACGGAAGTCCCAGTACAAAGAGAAACTATTATGATGAAGGGAATTGCCAAAACATGTTAGAGAATACCTTATAGTCTACAAGTATAATATTACAGGTTAATCGCACGAGCTTAGAATTGGGTCTCGATAATAGTTAATTATCTTATAAGTCTTTGAGAAACATACTTTACATTTTGATTATGTTATGGGTTCAACTGCGGAGAGACATTTGATTTCGAATACGTTTTATGTATATTACTTCCTATAAAAGAATAATTAAGGTAAGTGAGATTATTTGAGGTTCGAGCTTGTGTTATAATAGGATTATTGAGGTTCAGGTATTTTGGATTTGTTAATTACATTTCAACTTTGTTTTGTTTTATATTAATTTACGGATGGAATTTTAAGTCGTCGATACACTTTGGAATTGAGTATGCGATACGAATTAAGAACAAGAGTAAAAGTTTTGAAAGATATAAGTTTGTGTTATTGAGAAAATAAGCATTATGATTTAGTTATTGTTTTATGGGGAAAGTAAACAATATTTATGGAGCGAGATGTTCAATATGTTTTATGGAGTGGGTATTGTTCCTTTGAGGAGTCATGACCCAAAAATTATTGAGGTTAAGTTTTGGAAATTCCTAATACGAAGTACCGAGCAGGATGTTATGTTCATTTTAAGTTCACTATTTTTGCTGTAATTATTTTGACAAAAGTTCCAAATGTTCTTGTTAACTCAACCCTTTTGGTAAAGTTTTAATGAGCACACTAAGTGCCTATACGACTTTTACAAGTAGTAAAGAATTGATTATTTCCTTATATCTTTACATAATAATGTTGAATTTGTGACGTAAAAAAATAGTTCAAATAAAGATCATCATGCTTAACACCATAGTAGTGGTGATTATTTTTCCTGTTCATGGATAAATATGTGTTCTTTGAAACACGTGTGGGATAAACTGTGCATTTAAACTATTTATTAAATAACTATGGATACAAGTGGGTAAAGGCCGATACCAAATAAGGTACGGTATGAACAACAACCCTTGGAGGATAGGTGATCTCCTTTCGAACCCTCGCTGGGTGGGTGAAGTCCAGCAGATAATAAAAATGGGACATGTCCTCGTTAAGGCTTGCAAGCATAAACATTTAAACGGTGGGGTGACGACCTCCATTAGCTTAGAGACAGTCGGCTCCTTATGTAAGGAGCCCCTCTCTATTCGTGTTCGCTTTATCCAATGAAATTAAATGCTATAGACCCAAAGGGGTTTGAATGATCTAAATGGTGATCTTTATGATAAAAATTCTTACTTCAATGCGATTGTGCAAGGGTAGTAATCCTGAAATTTTTAAGCAAGGAGCTTACTTGTGAAGCATGCCGAATTCTAGCATGAATTGTATATGAATGGTCATAAGCCACCAAAAATGAGGTTTTGGGATGAGCTTACGTATTCAACTGTTGTTGAAATTTGTCCTTATGGCAAAGAACTTATTATCTATAGTATATGTATGAGTACTCTTTATCGGACTTCTAATTAGGGGTTGTTGGTGTCGTAATAAAAACATTTCTAACTATTTGATTTTAAGTATTTTTGAAGTTTGGGATTGTTCCACTTGACGAGTAATAAACCGCACAACTACATTTTAAGCCACTAAAATGAATTTCTGGTTGGACAGTGTGTGTACTCAGTTTTTTCTGATTTTGTTCTTGGAACCTGTCCTGGTGGGGGCAGGGTTCATTGTTAGTGATTTTGCAGGGTTGATGTCGAGGACTTGGAATATGATTATTGATCAAGAAGAAGATTTTTTATGTTATGAGATGGTGGACTGAGGTTAAAGTTCGATGCTTTGTTTGGAAGTATTTGTAATATGTTATTTGATTTTCAAGTTGTTATTTGTGGGCCCCTGACCCATGGATCCAGGATCGTTTTTATAGGTTTTGTTTCCGCTGTGAATAAATGTAAATTTGAGGATTCTTAAGTGTTGATTGTGTATCTTAAGTGTGATTAGTTAGCAGCTCGGAAGTGCGGGATGTTACAGCATGATTAACAATAATAATAATAACAGAATAGAGAAGAGAAAATAATACTTGAATTAATTGATGAAATTGCAAACTTGAATGTCGAAAACAAAGACTTGAGGAAAATAATGGAGAATGGCGTGAAAAACGTGAAGCAGCCAAGAATCCAAACCAATCTCACGTTATTCTTCTCTAAAAGAATCCCCCTCTTCAATTTCTATCCAAAACCTATTTATATCTATCCAAATACAAGGAGTTTGACTAGGATTTGGACTCCTAAAATACTCTAAAACTAAGATTACGTAATATTGAAATTGGAGACCGTCATTACCTTGCGGTAAGCTTGGAAGGACCGCCAAAGGGTGGCGGTTTATGCTGTTTTTTTGTTCTCTTGCTATCAAAAGTCTATTTTGTAGCTTCTTAGGCACGGTAATTAATGGTTACCAACGCCATATCGCAATATATCTTCAAAATCATCGCAAGATAAAGATATCAATCCATATGAATGTTCTGCAATCATCCAAGCTTTCGTGCCAATTCCAATCAACTCCAATAAACGCCATAATCCTACAAAAACAAAACAAATACACCCGAGAAGAGCAATAGCGAAAAGTAAAGAATAATAGCTCTAAGAGATTAAATATATGGGAAAAATATGATGGAAACACACAAATATATCACATAAAAATGAGTATATAAACGTGTTATCAAACACCCTACATAGTCCCTCAAGCTTTCAGAGTCGCCTTGCTTGATGGACATTAGCTCGCCGGTAATATTCTCTCTGCGTTTGTTACTGACAAAGTGGGTAACAAACATGGAAGTGAGCTGGCGGAAGTCAAAAACAGTTGCCGGTGGTATACTCTTAAACCATATTTGGCCAAGCCCAATTAGCGTAGAGGGGAACACCTTACATCATACCGAGTCGGTATCCATGTAAAGCAGCATGTGTCCCTCATAAGCCGATATGTGGTCCTCCGGATCAGTCTTTTGCATGTCGGCATCTTGATCTTCTCCATGGGCTCTTGAAGGATGACCGTGGAGAAAGGAGAATTTCTCAGGGATATTGTTGCCCTGCGCCTGTACTCGCCTCCCTTTCTGGGCTGGTTTGACTGTTGGATCTCCGTCTCTTGCATCTCCTCTTCTTCCTCCTCCCCAAACTGCTCATTGGGGGTCTTGGAGTCGGCCACCTAATCCTGGTCATTGCAGCCCTATTCACCCTGGCGGCCTGTCCCCAGTGAGCGCATCTTTCTCACTTGGTTGTAGGCTTTGCTCAGAGGACGCTTGGCGGTTGGACCAGTCGGTGGTGTCTAGCTAGCCATGGCCTGAAAGACCTCTGCAGCACTCTTGACCTATTCTGGGGTGAACATGTGTTGGAGCGTCTCGAAGATATTCGGTTGAGGGGTCTTAGTAGCTTTCTTCCCCTTATCCGTTGGCGGTTTGGGCAATCCTGCCGCCGGCATCGGGGTTGAGAAACTTGGTGGTGCTTTCCCTATAGGGATGTTGTTTTCGTCAGTTTCTGGCATCCCAAAATGCTGATTAGGATCCATGAGAGTGATTTTTTTGGTAAAACTATGGCTTAGACTCAAAAGTATAGTTCTCCCCTCCTTCTAGCGCCAATTGTTCTGGTATGGAATAAATGATAGGGTGTGAACCGGTATGTCCTTCAGATGTAAGCCGGTTTGGTTTCCTGCCAAAAGAGAACACATAAACTAACCTCGGGGGTTGATCCGAGGAACCCCCCTCCGATGCCTATGTCAGTAATGGGTTAACTGGTAGCTCTCAAGTGGAGTATGATTGTGATTGTGACGTACCTTATGACTCAGATCAGCGAGGTATTTGTAGGAGCCGGCAAGAGTCATTGTTCAAGTAGGACTCTGCTCCTATTTGTTGGACGTAGGTATATTCCTTTGGGATATACTTTCATCGTCTATTGGTTCTTATCTTTAGGCCCGTTGGCGCATTTAGATAAAAACTGGATCAAGCCCAGGCCCATGGCAAATGGCCCAGGGAGGAGTACCGTTAAGGTATCCTAATGAAAACGGTATGACAAAGTCAACGATTCTGTGATGAGCGTACTGACCATGACGATTCATATCGCTCTAGGTGGACCGACATGGAACTTAGTCAGCCCCCATACAGTTATATAAAATTTTCAAAATAAGGTCAATGTCATTTAACAAAATGGTTTTTAACAGTTTCTCATTCCCCTGTCTTTATTTTTTATGAAAAGTATTGATTGGATACGATAAATTTGTCTTCTTGGCAGAAGAAAAGTAGTGAAAAATGTGGGACCATAACAAGAGAGACAGAAATACAACAATATTCTGGGACATGATAATACTTCTTTCATTTCATTTTAGTTGCAACGTTTTAACTTTTGCATTATTCATATGGTAACTTAGTTTTGACTGACCTCTTTTCACTAATGTATAACGATAAATATTGTTAATAATACGTGAGATATCGTTGGATTTGTCCTACATTATATTCTCTAAATATAAATATTTTATAGTTTAACAAATAGATAATTATATATATTAATAATCAAAGTTGTGTAAAAAGTACGTAAAAAGTCAAACTGTTAAAATAAAGAGAAAATAGAGCGAGTATGAACAATGAGGTAATCTTTTACACTTTGCTTACCAAGACTGAAGGGAATGGAAGGGAAGGAATGAGGAGGAAGGGGGGGCAAAAGAAAAGGTGGGAGAAAGTAAAACTCTATGTTTCCTCCAAAACCCTCTAATCTTAAAGGTGTCTCTTTTATCATGAGAAAGGGCTTTTTTAGAAATTTATAGCGAATTTTTTTTATCACTATATATTGAACTAGTGCATATCTGAAAAATCTAAAATGTGGGTTTGTAGAGATGCTAGAATAGTTCATTAGGTATTAGGAAATATTATGTGTTTAATATGAGTGCAGATCCTCTAAAATTTTAATAAAACTCTAAAAGGTAAAGTTCTATTTGAACCATATATTTTAAAATCAAGGGCTTATATTGGTGGAAAGTAAAAATTTAGCAATCTGATTTGTGTGGACCCGGTTTACGTTGCCATTAGTGTGCACCTGGCAAAACAACATATCATTACTGACAATCCACTATAATATGTGAAACCCACTATATTATGCAGAAATCCACTATATCATTCAGACCCACATTATATCATGCAAAAACTTACTATATTATTCAGACACTCACTATATCATATATAAACTCACTATATCATTCAAACACACACTATATCATACAAAACTCACTATATCATTCAGAAACACACTATATCATGCAGAAACTCACTATATCATTCAAACACACACTATATCAAGCAGAAACTCACTATATCATTCAGACACTCATTATATCATGGAGAAACTAAATCATTCCATATGTTAGAACACGCGTCATTATATATACTACGTAACTTAGATCTTCCTGTATGTTAAAACATTTTGATTAATTCCTCTATTATATTGCATATAATTTCACATTATGTTTTCCGTTAATGAAATATACTATATTGTATATAAGTTCACTATATCTCTTTAGAATTCACTATATGAAGTTAATATCTTACCAACTCGGTACACACTAAGTTAGTGTGCACCGGGTCCATTTAAGTTTTTTTTTTTTAATTTAGAGGGTGGATTTTGATGAGAATTAAATAGAGAGAATTTTGGAAAGATTATATGTGAGTTACTGATTTTTTATTCAATGGTTGATATTGCTCAAACTCTACCTTATAGAGTTAATTTAGGAATCTAGAGGATTATTATCTTTAGTAAATAAGTCTACTACGTTTAGGAAACTATATATGTTAGGTATGCTAGTTATTCAAAGTTTATAAGATATACTATTTTTTTATCAGTAGCTAATGATGGAAATGAGTAAGATCTTATGAGAATGAATAATTACATGAGAAATGAGAATGAATTTTACGTGTTATAAATTTAATAAACAAGTGATGTAACTCTAATGAAAAAGTGATGTAACTTCAAAAAAAAGAATATTAAAAAAGAAATTCGAAAAAAAAATTAAGCTCGAAGTTTTTTGGGATATAACTCTAATGAACAAGTGTTGTAACTCTAATCTGATCGTGTGGGTTGAGATTCATTCTCATTTCTCATGTAAGGAGGCATTCTCGTAATTTGAAAACTGAAAACAAGAGTGACTTTTACCACTTTCAAGGTATTTTTATATATATTAAAGGGTAACTTTTGCCAATTTGAAGGTAACTTTATCATATTAAGGGTAACCTTATATATATTTCAAGGGGACTGTAATAGCCTATATTTTAAGCAGGTTTAATAACGACTTTATAAATGAGATTTGATAAGTATAATAACTGATATTTTCAGACACGTTTTAGTCAAAGTTAGCTATGTTCATATTAGTAAAGAAATTACTTTGAGAATTATTTTTATCGTCTAAAGTAAGTTTCAAGCACAAATAAGTTAGTATGGATTTTATATAATAGAGACATTGTGTTAAGGATTTTAACCTTTGAAATAAAGAGAAACCCATTTTTAATTACAAATTATGTCTCCTCACTCATGCTACCTACTCTAGATGCTAGAACATCTCTCTCTCCTTTTCATAACTTCTCAATCAAGTGCCAAAGTGTATTTTTTCCATAGATCAATTATTCTCTTCAAGATTTCAGTTTAATGACCCAAGTGGTTAAGAATTGGGAGAAACCTTAAAACCAAAATAAAAACCCAAACAATAATTTTCTCTCTCCTCTGATTTTATACCCCGTACTGTGCATGCTCAATTTCTGCATTTTGGAGTTGGAATTTGACCAAACTTATTGAATCAAAGTTGTAGATCTTGAAAAGTTATTGAACTTAGACCCAAAAATCACTTGATTTGGAGTTCGGAGCTATGAGTTATGGTCTTTGCAAATTTGGTGTTGCTACCTCCATTTCTCTCTCCTCTGTTTTATTCCGACAATCTGTTTCCCCAATTATCTACAACATGCAATCCCATTTTGCTCTTTGTTGCTGAATCAAAGTTGTAGATCACTTCGAGCTAATGAATTTGGGCACAAAAATCACTTGATTTGGAGTTCAGAGCTATGAGTTATGGTCTTTGTAAGTTTGGTGTTCCTATCTTCATTTCTCTCTCCTCTGTTTTTATTCCGACAATCTGTTGCCCTAATTATCTACAACATGCAATCCAATTCTGCTCTTTGTTTCTGAATCAAAGTTGTAGATCACTTTGAGCTAATGAATTTGGGCACAAAAATCACTTGATTTGGAGTTCGGAGCTATGAGTTATGGTCTTTGTGAGTTTGGTGTTCCTATCTTCTTTTCTCTCTCCTCTCTTTTTATTCCGACAATCTGTTTCCTCAATTATCTATAACATGCAATCCAATTTTGCTCTTTGTTTCTGAATCAAAGTTCTAGATCACCTCGAGATAATGAATTTGGGCACAAAAATCTCTCAATTCGGAGTTCGGAACTAGGAGTTACGCCTCACACAAGTTCAGCACTGCTGTTGTACCTTGTGTTGTGCTGCTGTCGTGTGGTTGGCTTGTTTGCCCATGTTGTCATTGCTAACTTGTTGCCTTGTTGCTGCCATTGTTGGTAGTCCTTTCCATATGAAGGTATAAGCTAATTTTTCTTAATTCCTCATCTCCTTTGATTCCAATTCAAGTGTGGTACAATTGAATTTTATAATTTGATTTTAGAAACAAACTTGGTTCTCAATTTTGTTATTGATTAGCAAATATAGTTATGATAAGAGTTGTTAAGCTTAAATATTGAATATTTTATTTTTCTTATTGAATTGAAGCTTCTAATATGAAGTAAGCCTCTTAAGTTTATAAAAACTGATTTTTATAAATTATGTTGTTTGATAATACTCTCTGAAATCAGAATGATGTTAATTAGAGATAGAATTGATGTTGTGAGTTGGATTAGTAGAATGTGTCGTATATAAGGGTTGTAGTGGTTAGTTCATGGAAGAGCTTAGAAAGTATGAGTAATTCAATTTGTTTATCTAAATTGTTGTGAGGATGGTTAATGATTGTTGTTTTTGTTTTGAGGTCGTTGTTGGAGTATGTATATGGAGATAAATTATGAAGTTCGAGCTATAGTGGTTATCCAGAATGTCGAGTTATTGGGAATTGTTTCAAGGTACACACATGTCCTTCCACCTTTGAATCTATATTCGTGTTTTATGTGATTTCATGTGCTGAGTTTAATAAGCCTTTTATATAAATACAAAATTATTCAAAGTGTTATTTGTGTCTTTACAAGAGTTGTTAACTACATATTTGGTTTTAAGCTATGAGCGAAAGCTATATATGTGATGAGTTTTACTGAGTGATATTTTTATGAAGAACTGATTGGAGGTAGTTGAATCCTTCAATAATATAGATGTGTGATGTTATTAAACCTACTTGTTTCCACTTCGAATTTATAATAAGTTTTTTATGCTTAGTAAGTTGATCTTTTATATGAAAGTGTAGCTATGAGAATTAAAGCAAGGATCTTTAGTATATCTAACTATATAAGTGGTTTTACAACAAGTACTTCGATTTACGAACTAAGCCGGGACGTCGACTCGATATCTTTATGAACTCGCTTTCGATTTAAACTATAGTTATATTTGAAAGTTTCAGAGAAAAAGAAAGGAATTTTGATCAAGGATGTTGGGTTAAAATTTCAGGTTTAAGGCAATTGTGAAAATATTTGTGATATAAGTTTTATATGGAACTCTGAAAGTATGAAAAACTCTTTACTATGATTTGAGATCTTGATTATATATGATCATGAACTTTGAAAATTATGACTTGGAGTTATGAACAAATATGAACTCGTGAAATTATAAATCAGAATTTTCTAGTTCTATTAATGTCGGGGAGGATCTTTACTCCTACTTAAATTTTTATGAAGAAGTTCTCATAAGGAAAAAGTCTCTCAAATTTGGGTCAATTAATGAATATTATTTTCGGATTTAAGTTTGAAAACACGTAAGTCTAGTGAAACAAGTTATATCTTTACAGAATATCATGGATGAATTATGTTATATGGAGTTTGGAATCTAAGTTAGAATGAGTTTGCTGTGAGATGGGTACTTGTGAAGTTCTATTTAATAAATACAATTGCCGCTTTGAGGATATTATTAGAAGTAGTCATATCCCAAGATTTAGTTATGGCGTATAAACAAGTTTGAATGGTATCACCCGAAGAAATCACCGAAAATAATATGGAGCTTGGTTATATAATTAAGAATGAAGATTTGTGATGTCATAATTGAAGGATGAAGTAATTGCTGGGAGGTTCTAACTAAGAATGAAGATGTTATGTGGTGGACGTAGATTAGATAGTTAGGGAATAGTAAATTTGGATGTGAATTTCAAAGGTCAAATATTAATTTATGAGTTAATGAAGTTGTTACAAGAGGTTTTGAGTTCAGAGGATGTGTAGGATTTGAGATATGAATGTTGTATCAGTGAAATAAAGGATCCAATCTTGGTGGTGGTTTAGATGAGTATCTATTAGAGAGATATAATTTACAATACTTATGTAATAAAAGATCAATCCGCAAAGGGGTCAAGTAAAAGAGTTTGGAGCATAATTTCGTCTATTGGATGAGTAAGATTATATAAATGGATGTTGGGAAAGAAAAATATAAATCTAGATAATAGAGAGCATGGTAATTAAAGTTATATAATGACAATAGTAAGCGTATGGTGTTAAGGCTGATATGAGCTTTCAGTACAAATACATGGGGACGTATGGTTGTTGAATTATAAATTTGAGAAGGATGAGGACAACGAGTGGAGTATTGGGAAATATGGAGTGAGATATTTTGACTTGCCATAGTAATTGTAGATGATTTATGATACTGTAATAAGATTATATTATGGCAATGAAAGTTCATGTATTGGGAATAAGAAAACCTTTAAGGGGAAAATTCATATCTTGAGAATTTTGGAATGCTATAGTTTAGATGCTATAAGTTAAAGACGGAAGTCCAAGTACAAAGAGAAACTATTATGATGAAGGGAATTGCCAAGACATGTTAGATGATACCTTATAGTCTACAAGTAAAACATTACAGGTTAATCGCACGAGCTTAGAATTGGGTCTCCATAATAGTTATCTTATAAGTCTTTGAGAAACATATTTTATACTTTGCTTATGTTATGGGTTCGACTGTGGAGAGATATTTGATTTCGAATACGTTTTATGTATATTACTTCCTTTAAAAGAATATTTGAGGTAAGTGAGGTTATTTGAGATTCGAGTTTGTGTTATAATATGATTATTGAGGTTCAGGTATTTTGGATATGTTAGTTACATTTCAACTTTGTTTTGTTTTATATATATTAATTTACGAACGAGAGTTTGAGTCGTTGATACACTGTGGAATTGAGTATGCGATATGAATTAAGAACAAGAGTATAAGTTTTGAAAGATATAAGTTTGTATTATTGGGAAAATAAGCATTATGATTTAGCGATTGTTTTATGGGGAATGTAAACAACATTTATGGAGCGAGATGCTCAATATGTGTTATGGAGTGGGTATTGTTCCTTTGAGTAGTCATGATCGAAAAGTTATTGAGGTTAAGTTTTGGAAATTCCTAATTTGAAGTACCGAGCAGGAAGTTATGTTCATTTTAAGTTCAGTATTTTTGCTGTAATTATTTTGACAAAAGTTCCAAATGTTCTTGTTAACTCAACCCTTTTGGTAAAGTTTAAATGAGCACACTAAGTGCCTATACGACTTTTACAAGTAGTAAAGAATTGATTATTTCCTTATATCTTTACACGTAACTAATATGTGATTGTTGACGTAAAACAAAAGATTTCAAAAGAAGATCCAAGTCTTGCAATGATTAGCAACACCATAGTAGTGGTGATTATTTTTCCTCTTCATGGATAAATATGTGTTCTTTGAAACACGTGTGGTATTGATAAAATGTGCATTTAAACTATTTATGTAAATAAATTATGGATACAAGTGGGTAAAGGTCGATACCAAATAAGGTATGGTATGAACAACAACCCTTGGAGGATGGGTGATCTCCTTTCGAACCCTCGCTGGGTGGGTGAAGTCCAGCAGATAATAAAAATGGGACATGTCCTGGTTAAGGCTTGCAAGCATAAATATTTAAACGGTGGGTTGACGACCTCCATTAGCTTAGAGACAGTCGGCTCCTTGTGTAAGGAGCCCCTCTCTATTCGTGTTCGCTTTACCCAATGAAATTAAATGCTATCGACCCAAAGGGTTTTTGAATGATCTAAGTGGTGATCTTCATGATAAAAATTCTTACTTTAATACGATTGTGCAAGGATAGTAATCCTGAAATTTTTAAACAAGTACCTTACTTGTGAAGCATACTGAATTTTAGCATTAATTGTATACGAATGGTCTTAAGCCACCAAAATGAGGTTTTGGGATGAGCTTATGTATTTCAACTGTTGTTGAACATTGACCTTATGGCAAGGAACTTATTATCTGTAGTATATGTATGAGTACTCTTTATTGGACTTTCTAGTTAAGGGTTGCTGGAGTCGTGATAGAAACATTTCTAGCTATTTGATTTTAAGTATTTTTGAAGTCTGGGATTGTTCCACTTATGAGTAATAAACCGCACAACTATATTTTAAGCCACTAAAATGAATTTCTGGTTGGACAGTGTGTGTACTCAGTTTTTCTGATTTTGTTCTTCGAACCTGTCCTGGTGAGGGCAGGGTTCATTGTTAGTGATTTGCAGGGTTGATGTCGAGGTCGTGGAATATGATTATTGATCAAGAAGAAGAGTTTTATGTTATGAAATGGTGGGCTGAGGTTAAAGTTAGATGTTTTGTTTCAAAGTATTCGTAATCTGTTATTTGATTTTCAAGTTGTTATATTGTGGGCCCCTGACCCACAGATCCGGGATCGTTTTTATAGGTTTTGTTTCCGCTGTAAATAAATGCAAATTCGAGGTTTGTTAAATGTTGATTGTGTTTTTTGTATCTTAAGTGTGATTAGTTAGCAGCTCGGAAGTGCGGGCTGTTACAGGTGTGAATAAATGTAAATTCGAGGTTTGTTAAGTGTTGATTGTGTTTTGTGTATCTTAATTGTGATTAGTTAGCAGCTCGGAAGTGCGGGCTGTTACAGGGACCTTTATATATTATAAAAGTAACTTTACCACTTTTAGAGTAACTTTATTATTTTAAGGGTAACTTCATATATTT
>NC_079208.1:9372111-9453505 GCF_026745355.1 Beta vulgaris subsp. vulgaris
CAGAGCATCTCTCTCTAGACTTTATCTCTCTAAGCTTGATTACTGACTTGAGCGTCGGAGAGGCGATCCCGGAACAACCCCCGGGGCAGTCTAACCGTTACTTTTGCAGGATTCCGGCGTACGGACTTTGAACTCAGGACATTCAATTGACCCGGTACTCCCTAAGCAAAGGAATCAGAACCCTTAATTTCTAGACAGAAACAGTTTGGCGTCTGTGGGGAATAGTACAAAAAGTTACTTCGCCACCACTCACTCAGATTTATTCACTCAGCTACTCAGCTCAGAACGCCAATTGACCATGGCACCAACCAAAAACACTCGCGGCAAGCCAGCCTCCGATCAGGTCTCTCGGCCAGAGAGAGGCCACTCGCCCGCACATAATCGGGATCCCCCAATCCCCCGACTGGAGCGAGGTCATTCACCTGCGCATAACCGGGAGGCCGAGCGGACTCCCTCACCGGCTCGGAGGTCACCTACCGTCCAAACTCTAGACCCTCGGTCGGTATCCCAGCATATTCAGCATGTGGAGCCTCAGCGCTCTTTGCGTCTGACCTGGCCCTTATCACGGCTCAGCTCCAGGAAACTTTCCAAAAGGGTATGATGGACATGATGGCCATGCTCCAGCAGAGGCACCACAACAAGTCGTCCCGCTCAATCAGCATGAGCCCAGGGAGCGCACGGTCGTCCGCTCTCAGAGGGACAATCTCGTTCTAATCGAGATCCGCAGCCTAGCCGGCCACGGTCCGATGCGAGAGACCCGAGCCACCGGGAAAGAGAAAAGTCAGCGCGACAGGGGTCGGCCCGTCAGCATGCAGAGACCCATGTATCTAAATCCCCAAGGGGGGGGCGGGTCGGAAACCCCAAGATGCCCGAGAGTTCCTTAACAACAAGAAGCGCCTCAGCCAAGGCTATGACGCTCGGGAGTTCCTCAGGAAGAAAGCAAATGACCGAGAGGGCCAAGGAGACTCGGCTCATTCTCAGCCCCTAAGCTGGCTGGAGGAGGGCTCAAGTTCCTGATCCCCTTCAGTCAGGAAATCCTAGGGACCAACCCCGGGTAAAATTAAAACCCCCTGATCGAGCCATTTGCGGGCCTAACCGACCCAGATGATCATATGGCTAGTTACAAGGCTCAAATGAGCGTACAGACAAGCTGCGAGGCCACTTGGTGTCGTTCTTCCCTACCACCCTAAGGGTTGGCTCTGAATTGGTTCCAAGAGCTGCCGGCGGGGGTCATCACTGACTTCGCCATATTGGAGCACCTCTTCATCCATCAGTTCGTAGCAGGAAAGAGGCAAAGAAAAACCAGCCTTCACCTCATGGGGGTAGCAAGACAAGAATGAATCCTTGTCGGACTATATAAGAGGTTCAACGAAGAGTCTCTCAAAATAACCGACCTACAGGAGCTGTAGCCTTGCTGCCCTATGTCCGGCCTCAACCGGGTCGGCTTAGATGGTCATTGGCCGAGAATGAAGTCAAAACTTACTCGGAAGCCATGGCTCGGGCCCAAAGATTCATCCAAGCAACGGATATCTGCCGTTACTCGGACGAGGGTGGCAAGAAAAGGAAGGATGAAGGGAATCACGCGGGTCAGCCTAAACATCAAAGAACGGGGGACCGAGGGGATCGGCTCACCGACAATGGCAACGACCCCCGATTCAATAAAAACCGGAAGGAAATCTACTTTGACATCCGAAACAAAAATTGGCTCCCAGGCCGAGCCCATCCGGACATCATCGTCTCGGAGGGATAAGAGTTTATGGTGTGACTACCACAAGGAATGTGGACACACCACCAACGACTGTCGGGAGCTCAAGAAATCCTTGAACGGTTTGGCCGACCAGGGCAAACTCAACCCTTACCTAAAGCGTCGAGCGAAGAAAGGGGAAGCAAAAGGTGGGTCAGTCGAACAGTGGGGACACGGAAGGATTCATCGGTGTCATCGCTGGAGGATTCGCGTCGGGAGGCCTAACCGGCCGAGCGCGCAAGGCTCACCTCCAGAACCTTAAACATCAGGTACTTGATGTTCAGCTCCCCCGAGCAGTTGCCCCGTCATGACATTTGGGGAACCTAGTCGGACGTTCGTGTTCCGCACGACGACCCCCTGTCATTGACTCAAGGTAGCGAATACAAAGGTGAAGAGGGTATTGGTGGATATGGGTCATCCGCTGATATAATCACCCTTGACTGCCTCAAAAAGCTGAAGTACACCGAAGCGGGATGTTACCCCCATGGCTCAGCCGCTCATAGGCTTCGGGGGCAACTCTGTCCACCCGGTCGGATCAATAAAATTACCCACTCGGATGGGTGAAAAGGGTAAGGGGAGAAGCCTACCGATCGACTTCTTGGTGGTAGACATCCCTTTGCCTTACAACATAATAATGGGGAGGCCCATGCTAAACAAGGCCAAGGCCGCCATCTCCACCTACCAGCTCCTCTTGCAGTTTGAGACTGATGACGGGAAGGTAGGAAAAATTCAAGGCGACCAACAGGCCGCAAGAGATGCTATGTGAATAGCCTCAAAAATACCGACGTCCAAAAGGACTCGGACAACGACGTCCAAAAGGACTCGAAAAAAAGAAAATATGAAGGGGGTCAGCCCTCAACGAGCCTCGGGGTGTACATAACTGAAAACCCCAAGCAATACGAGCGTCCTCAGCCAGCCGAGGATGACGAAGAAGTCGCGATCGGCCAGGACCCCGGTCGGACTGTCAGGGTAGGCAAGGCCATGGACTCCCAAACAAGGCAAGATATCATCCAAGTGCTCACGGAGTACCAAGATGTCTTTGCCTATGAGGCCACAGAAATGCCGGGGCTCGACCCGAAAATCATGTGTCATGAGCTTAACATTAAAGAGGGGTTCAGACCAATCAAGCAAAAGCTCAGACACCAAGGTCCCGAAAGAAATGCCGCGGCAGCAGCAGAAGTCAAGAAGCTGCTCGAAGCGGGTTTCATAGAAGAGTGCAATACTCGGAGTGGCTGGCCAACGTGGTTTTGGTCAAAAAGCCGAGTGGGGCATGGCGAATGTGTGTCGACTTCACCGACTTAAACAAAGCCTGCCCAAAAGACAATCACCCTCTGCCAAAGATCGATAGGCTGGTCGATTCAACGGCAGGGCACGCCCTTCTCAGCTTCATGGATGCAAATGCCGGCTATCATCAAATTCCCATGGCCGAGAAGGATAGGGTTCATACAGCATTTATCACTCCTCAGGGGGTCTACTGCTACAAAATGATGCCGTTCGGCCTCAAAAATGCCGGGGCACATATCAGCGAACCGTCAACAAAATCTTCAGCGACCAATTGGGTCGGAACATTGAGGTATACGTTGACGATATGATAGTCAAAAGCAAGGCCCAGTCGGATCACCCTGCAGATCTGAAAGAAACGCTGAGCACCCTAAGGAAATACCGAATGATGCTCAACCCTAAAAAATGCGTCTTCGAGTAAAGGGGGAAAGTGCCTCGGATTTCTAGTAGATGAGAGAGAGATAGAGGCCAACCCGGACAAAATCAAAGCGGTCTTAGAAATGAAATCGCCTCGGAATTTCGGGAAGTACAGCGCCTAACCGGCTGCTTAGCGGCACTCGGTCGGTTCCTCTCCCGGTCGGCCGATAAAAGCTTGTTGTTCTTCAAGGCCCTGAAGCGAAAAGAGTTCGCATGGGATGACGAAGCCGAGCAAGCCTTCGCTGACCTCAAGAATCACTTGGCATCTTTGCCCAAACTGATCTCCCCCTTGCCGGGGGAACCCCTGTTTATCTACTTGGCTGTCTCGGACTACGCTCTTAGCGCCGTCCTAATAGCCGAGCGAGAAGGAAAGCAACACCTGTATACTTCATCAGCCACGCCTATAGGGAGGCCGAGGCGAAGTACAGCGATGTTGAGAAAATGGTCTTTGCCTTGGTGATGGCGAGCCGGAAGCTCAAGCCCTATTTCCAAGCGCACCCCATCAAAGTCCTAACCGGACAACCGCTCCGGAAGCTTATTGAGAATAGAAATCACTCGAGTCGGATGAGTGATTGGGCAGACCAGTTAGCAGATTTGGGCTCGAGTTCGAGCCCCGAAGAGCCATCAAGGCCCAAGCACTCGCTGACTTCATCACTGAATGCGCAACTCGACCCCCGGTCGGTTCGCAAGAGGAGTGGGAATTGCTTGTTGATGGATATCCACAAAGAGTGGTTGTGGAGCCGGATTGGTCATCAAACCCCCGGTCGGAGAAAAAATTGAATATGCTGTTAAGTTCGAATTTCTCGGATCTAACAATGAAGCCGAGTATGAGGCTCTCATCCTCGGAATCCAGCTATGCATCCTAGCTGGGGCAACCTCAATCATAGCCAAGTCCGACTCACAACTCATAGTGGGTCAGATTTCCGGAGACTATGAGGCCAAGGAGGACAACATGAGGATGTACTTGGCCAAAGCCCGAGCTGTCATTGCGAAGTTGTCCGGATTCCGGATTACTCACATTCCTCGCTCGGAAAATCACAAGCAGATGCACTGGCTCGGATGGCTAGTTCTGCTGAGGGGTCGGCCCCCAGAACCATAACTTGGGAAGTGTTGAAGGAGCCTAGCATAAATGCCAAAGAGCAGCTCGTACTCAATCGATCCTCAAACTGGATGGGTGAAATTGTGGAGTACTTGCGAGACGGGACCTTACCCAGTGATCCTAAAGAAGCCGACCGGGTTAAGCATAAGTCAGGTTGGTTCCTTTGGCATGAAAGGCAGCTCTATAAAAAGTCTTTCACTCATCCCCTCCTCAAGTGTATAACTCCCGAGGAAGGAAATTATGTCCTCCGGGAAATACACCAAGGAGCCTGCGGAAGCCATCAAGGGGGTCGAACTATAGCCGGAAAGGCGCTAAGAGCAGGATACTATTGGCCTACTTTGAAAGCTGATGCTTCGGACTTAGTCCGGCGGTGTCCCTCCTGCCAGGTTCACTCGGATATTCCAAGGGCGCCCGCCACTCCCCTCACCACCATTCAAGCAGTCCTGCCCTTCGACAAGTGGGGCATGGACCTGCTCGGACCTTTTCCCCCGGCTTCTGGGCAAAGGAAGTTCCTAATTGTGGCAATTGATTACTTCACCAAGTGGACCGAAGCCGAGCCACTGGCGTCAATTACTGACAAGCAGGTTCAGTTGTTCATATGGAGGAATATCATACCCGGTTCGGAATTCCAAGAGCCTTGGTATCAGACAATGGCCGACAGTTCAACAGCGGGCCGACTCGAGAGTATTGCGCCCGGTTCGGCATTCAAACAAGGTTCTCGGCAGTCTCCCGCCCTCAGACCAACGGGCAAGCCGAGTCGGCTAATAAAATTGTGTTAAAAGGCATCAAGAAATCCCTTGATGCAGCTAAAGGGGCATGGGTAGACGACCTACCTGGAGTACTCTGGTCGGCTCGAACAACGGTGAAAGAAGCCACGGGGCACTCTCCTTTCGGCTTGGTCTATGGAAGCGAACTGTCCTTTCGGTCGAGGTGGGAATTCCCCTCTGGATGACTTCTATGAGTTCGACCAAAATGAAAGGAAAAGCCCGTCAACTTAGACCTATTGCCAGAAACCCGAGGCAATGCTTTGCTACAAGCCATCCGGTACAAGCAAAGAATCACGAGGCACTTTAATCGGCGAGTAAAGCCTCGGCCAATCAGTCTAGGCGACTGGGTCGTCCGAAAGGTCGAAGCCACCGGACTTTCCCATCTCAAAGGGAAGTTGGGGCAAATTGGGACGGCCCTTACAAGGTTACAGAAATCATCAAGCCAGGGACATTCCGACTCGAATCTCCGAAGGGGTCCCCTGGCTCGGCCTTGGAACCTAGATAATTCTCAAAAGATTCTATGTGTAACTTCTTTTTCGTTACTTGCACTAGGGGCATGATGTAAGGCCAGCACTACCTGGTCGGTTTAGCAAGCTAATCCAATTGTAACTCGGACTTAACCAGTCCATGTAACTCGGACTTAACCAGTCCATGTAACTCGGACTTAACCAGTCCATGTACCAGGTCGGGTTTCGGCCCAGAAATAAAAAGACTTAGCCAGTCTCATCATTTTGATTAAAAAAGCAAAGACTTAACCAGTTTATTATCTATTAAATGCTGTAATATTGCAAATAACGAAAAATATGCGACAAATGACAAGTTGCAAAATAATAGTTGTATTCCAATTGATCAAAAGTTGTAAAATACAACCAAAAGTTTACAAAAATACGGGGTCGAAAGCAGAAAAGCTAAAAGGCCGACAAGGCCAAAGCTAAGAAAAATCCTAAAGCGACTAAGTAGAAGGACCGGTGGCAGGTTGCTTTGGTGGAGGTGGCTCGATGCTTCCAGCATCTTCTTCATCATCATCATCAGAATCGCTGTCCGAGCTCATCTCCTCGCCATTTTGGCTTTAATTTCAGCTGCCTCGGCCTCAGATAACTCCTGGTAGCGAGACCAGATTGAATTCCAGTCAGCCTCAGGACAGGAGTCAGCCAAGGCTACCTTTAGCCTAGAGAGCGCCTCGTCCTCGCCCATCTTATGGGAGGATTGGCCCACCTCGGCGCAGAAATCGGTACAGTCGTCCGACTTCTGCCAGGCGTTGAACCATTCCTCCTGAGAGCGAGAAACGGCCGCTTGAGCCTCCTTTAGTTGAGCCTCGGCCGCAGAGAGCTTGAGCTGGACTTCCTCCAAATCCTTCTCGGCCTGAGCTTGCTTAGTTTCGGCCGTAACCTTGGCCGACTCAGCATTCTCCTTAGCCAAGGAGAGGTTGGCTCTCTCTTCCTTCCACTCCTCTTGCTCCTTCTGCCAGGCCTCCTCGCCCTTCCGGATCTTCTCCTCCACCTCTTCCTTGCGCAGCTCGGCCAATCTTTTGTCCTCTCTGGCTCTGTATAGCTCGTCAAAATGTGACCGAGCCGCGTCCTGCAGCTCCTGGACTTCTTGTACTAAAGCGAGCCGGTCCTCGGCCACTTTAGTCATCCGGATAGAGAACTGCCAAAGCAAAGCTAGTTGAGAAGAAGAAGTTGAGAAATAAAAAGCAGGATGAAATGCAAAATAAACAAAGTTCACTTACGTCCATCCAGGAGCGAAAAAGTTCGCTCGATTCGTTTCTCCCATTTACCGCGTTGATGTGATCTCGGTCGGTTTGGGTAACCAGTATCTCCAAGGCACTGGCAATCCGTTGTCTCTTGTCCGACTTGGACATCTCGGTAAAGGGGATTGGCGCCTCGGATAGGGTCTGCTCGGTATGAGAGGTCCCCTGTACATGGCTCGGGCTGCGCACAGGCTCGAAGTCCTCCGGGTGAAGGGAGATGTGGGTATTGTCATCCCCAGAAGCCTGGCGAGGGCTGTTCACCTCCCCGGAAGGCTCTTGCCTCGCCTTCTTTGCCGAGGCCTCCGTTTCGGCTCGGGCCTTCGCCAAGGCCTTCTCCGTCATCTCCACCCTCTCCTCAGTGCGCTCCTTGCGCTTCCTCGGCTTAGGATTGGAAGGATCCTGCAAAACATATAAAGAGTTGGTGAGAATAAGGAAAGGCTAAGGATTAAACCGAGTCGGATAAAGAAGAATCTTACCTTTGGCTTGGAAGGCTTGTTGATCTTGTTGGCCTTCATCTCGGCCCTAATCCGAGCCGCCTTCAGAGCAGCAGAGGTCAGTCGCTCGGCCATGTCTTGGTCGGTTTCTTTAAGGAAGGCTAGAGAGGCTTCTGCAAAAGGAAAAAGAGTTAGACAAAATGTCAAAAAGACACAAAATCAAACCGGACCCCCTTTTGCCGAATTACCCTTAGGAAAGGCCGGACTCAAGCCGAAGGCCGCCAAGAAATGCTCGTTCTTGAACAGTTTGCAGCTCGGGAGCCAGTTCCCCGCTACAAACACCTCGCCACCATCGACTATCTTAGCCTCCAACTGAAAGTAAATAGCGGCCACAGCTTCCTCGTCGGATAGCTCAGGCACCTTGAAATTCAAGCAGTGGTTTGGCTCGGCTGACGGAGGCACGATAGGGATGCCCCATTCCCCACCATGGTACACAAAAGCGAACCCTCGGCGGAACCCCTTCTGAGAAGTGGGAAGATCAAGGACTGTACGGTAGCCCCGCCGAGCCTGAAAGCACCACCAGCCCGGACCATGATCCCCGGCTGGCATTTCGAACAACTTGTACATATGCCGCCAAAGGGTAAGGGTCGGCTTGACACCGATGATGTCACAGATCACCTGAACCGCTACGATGCCTCCCCAAGAATTTGGGGAGAGCTGACCCAAGCACAAGTTGTAGGCGTTCAGAATGTCTTTCTCAAATTGGGTCAGCGGGAATCTTAAGCCTAGTTCCATCGCCTTATAATAAAATGTCGTGCAGCCGGGCGGTGGAGACAAGATGGTATGGCTTGCATCGGGTCGGACCAACAGATAGGGTCCTTTATTTGGAACTTTGCCGCTTGGCCTCGGGCATCCTCCATCAAGGCCTTTATTAGAAGGGAAGTGGAAATTTCGCTCCCGGACCGCCTTTGGGGTCGATCTCAGGATACGCGAGCCGACCGGATGTAGAAGCTTCGCCTTCTTCTCCGGCATAGCTATCCAAACTACACCATCAGACAGATATTTGTCTAAGTAACTCCTCGAAGAGGATAGGCCAGGGACACCTCCAGGTAGGGGATGGCACCCTCGGCTCCTCCTCCTCGGCTTGCGAAGGAGTACTCGGGAGGGAAAGCGCCTCAGGCACAGCCGAGGGATCCGGGCAACTTATTAAAGTTGACACCAATACCATTCCCATACCCCTCACTTCCTCGGCTAAATTTAAGGAGGTGAGGGAGGGGTGTCACTGACTCGGACGAGCTCCCCATTATTTATCAACAGAAGGGGGTCGGCCGATTTTATTAAAAGAAAGAGAAGAAAAACTTAGGAAAAAACAAAACAAAGGCGTACCTGGTCGGACGAAGAAGATGAAGCCCGGACTTAGAGAGAGAAAATGCTCTAAAGTAGAGAGAGAGAGAGCAGAAAACTCAAATTTAGAGAGAGAGAGAGAATTGTAAAGTGACAAAAATCTCTCCCCTCTCTCCTACTTATAGGCAGAATCCTCGGTCTCCGTGTCCGCGTCACACTCTTGGACCGGGCTCGTGTTTCCACCACCTTAAGGGCCTCCCAAATGCCCAAAACTGTTCAAAAGACACAACTCCCCGGAATATCAATCGTCACAAAAGCCATAAATGTCCAGAAGTTGAATCGCCACCATGTTTTCAAGCACCCCAATAATCCACCGTTGCCACGTGGCATTTGGGTTTCAAGAAGCTATTAAGTTCACCAGCTCAAGATTGCCAGTTCATCAGCTCAAGGTTACCCACTCGGTCACCTCAGCCAGTGGTCCAAAACCTTAGGCACCGGCTCGGACAAGCATGGGGCTCATTGGCCCCTCATCCGAGCCGCGTCCAACCAGCTCGGCCCAAGGAGGCACTCCTCCTTGGTTGAGTAAGTCTCCTAAGTCCCAGATTGACTTAGCGAGAGCAGGCACCGGCTCGGACAAGCATGGGGCTCATTGGCCCCTCATCCGAGCCGCGTCCAACCAGCTCGGCCCAAGGAGGCACCCTCCTTGGTTGAGTAAGTCTCCTAAGTCCCAGATGACTTAGCGAGAGCAGGCACCGGCTCGGACAAGCATGGGGCTCATTGGCCCCTCATCCGAGCCGCGTCCAACCAGCTCGGCCCAAGGAGGCACTCCTCCTTGGTTGAGTAAGTCTCCTAAGTCCCAGATTGACTTAGCGAGAGCAGGCACCGGCTCGGACAAGCATGGGGCTCATTGGCCCCTCATCCGAGCCGCGTCCAACCAGCTCGGCCCAAGGAGGCACCCTCCTTGGTTGAGTAAGTCTCCTAAGTCCCAGATATGACTTAGCGAGAGCAGGCACCGGCTCGGACAAGCATGGGGCTCATTGGCCCCTCATCCGAGCCGCGTCCAACCAGCTCGGCTTAAGGAGGCTCTCCTCCTTGGTCGAGTGAGCTTCCTAAGTCCAGCTTGACTTAGCGAAGTCGGATACCGGCTCGGACAAGCATGGGGCTCATTGGTCCCCGGTCCGAGCCGTAAACTAGCCACACACTTCCATATCTTTACGAGACTGGGTCGCACTAGCCACCCCTCTCTTCGAGGAGACCGGGTCGGCACTGCCACCCTCTCCTTGAGGAGACCGGGTCGGCACATGCCACCCTTCTCTCCCGGGACACCGGGTGGCACATGCCACCCCTCTCCTTGAGGAGACCGGGTCGGCACAAACCACCCTTCTCTCCCAGGAGACCGGGTCGGCACTAGCCACCCCTCTCCTTGAGGAGACTGGGTCGGCACGTGCCCTCCCTTTTTGCCTAAAAAGCAGATCAGCCTGGGCTCAAAACTGTCTAGGTTCCGCCACGAACGGGAGACACTTCAGTAAAGCATCGATGTTTCCCATTCCTGGCGTGGGGCTAATTGTTTGGGCTTATTTCCTGGGTTAGGCCTACCAGGGATAATTAAGCCCAATAAAGGCCTTAAACCTCCAGAGGGCCCACCTGTGATGGTGCATCCCAGCTGTCAGTGCCCCCAGCTGGCCTACAGTTGGGATATCCCCAGCACTATAAATACCCAACCCCTCATCAATGAGAAGGTATTGAATTCTTACCTAACAACCAGAGCATCTCTCTCTAGACTTTATCTCTCTAAGCTTGATTACTGACTTGAGCGTCGGAGAGGCGATCCGGAACAACCCCCGGGGCAGTCTAACCGTTACTTTTGCAGGATTCCGGCGTACGGACTTTGAACTCAGGACATTCGAATTTGACCCGGTACTCCCTAAGCAAAGGAATCAGAACCCTTAATTTCTAGACAGAAACAATATATATATATATATATATATATATATATATATATATATATATATATATATATATATATATGGTACTCCTTGTTCATTATTTAGCATACATAATGATCTAATATTATCTCCTTCTCACGAACGTAACAGAATACCATTTCCTTTGGTCATTATTTGGATTTAAAAACAAATCCACTGTCGCAACTCCACAGTATTTGGATGCATGTTGTTCTGCTTGATTTGCATGAATTGACATTGCCTATTCAGACAAATATTATTATAAGTATTCTCGCCGTCCACATACAGGAGAAGGAGGATCCGTGTAATTTGACTAAGTTTTTTTTATTATTATTCTTCCTACTTTGTTACACTTTTTAAATCACGAACTCCTAGGTAATTTTTGGAAAGGAGAGAAATAGAGAGAATGAAAAAAAAAAGGGTTCCATATGAACATGTGATAGGAGAGAGATAGAGAGAAGTTATTACCCAAAATAAAAGTGTAACATCTAATTTAAAACTTCCTAAAATAGAAAGTGTAACATCTAAAAAAATGGAAAAGTATAAAATATTAGATTTTTCTACATAGTATCCCTATGTTTTACGAAATTTTATGTTATACCCGATGTTTTTGAAATTTCCACGTTGTACCCCTAAGATATATTAACGTTACACAAAAGACTCTTATACACGATATAAAACAGTAGATTTTGGGACTTTCTTGCCTTGTGGGCATAGAGTAGGATTTTAGAGCCTTGTTAGATTACTGAGGTTCGAAATATGATCTGATAAAATAAAGACTAAATGAGATTTAGAGTGGAAATTTTTATGAGTAAGGGTATTTTGAGTGACGTTTAGAGAGTTTAGGGGTACAATGTGTAGAGTTCAAAAAGGTCGGGTACAACTTAAAATTTCGAAAAGAGATGGTATTGTGTCAGACCGTCCGACCATAATCTTTGGTCGGACGACTTTCAGTTGGTGGTTTAAATTTTTTTCAGTTGGTTTCAAAAAAAATTCAGTTGGTTTCAATTTTTTTTCAGTTGGTTTCAATTTTTTTCAGTTGGTTTCAATTTTTGTTCAGTTGGTTTTAAATTTTTTTTCAGTTGGATGTAAGTTACCTCTAAATGAAAGTAACTTACGTCTAAATGAAAGTAACTTACGTCTAAATAAAAGTAACTTACGTCTAAATGAAAGTAAGTTACCTCTAAATGAAAGTAAGTTACCTCTAAATGAAAGTAAGTTACCTCTAAATGAAAGTAACTTGGACTCTTAGTTTTATTATTCTTTCATTTAACAACTAACTAAAATTAAAAAGAAATAATAAACACTAACCTCTGCTTTCCTCTCACTTTCTCCTTCTTCTTCATTCCACATCAATGGCATCTTGCTCCTACCCACCACAAACACTAGACCGTGAAGCTGAGACCGATTTCTCTTTCCTCTACAACAATGGCTGCCACCAGTCGGATCTTTCTCTCTTGAACGTCCACCGTCGACACAACAAGGTGGCGGAGGAAGAAGATGAAGAAGAAGGAGCAGTGGCGCGGCGGCGGTGGAGGAAGAAGATGAAGAAGGAGCAGCGGCGCCGTTCTCGCGGCTTCGATCCTCCGACGGAACATATTGGGTCAGACGGTCTGGCCCAATACTTTCACTTTCGAAAAACATAGGGGCACTACGTAGAAAAACCTTAAGAAATTTCTAGTCTTTGTTTCGGAGAAATTTCACTAAGAAGGATCAATATATCAATAATAGTTAAGCAATCAATCGAATAAGAAGGCTTTGTATCATATTATTGCGAATGAAACTGGTAAGGATATAAGAGTATTGAGTAGAAGTAGAATAGTATAGCAAGTGAAAATTGATTCCTTACACTTGGCTACATAATATCTATTTATAATAAGAAATCTGACTATTAGCGTTATTGGTTGTTACAAATGACAAGTATTCTAGGTAGATATTTCCGGACATATGGCGAGCTTTCCCCTTCTTTATCTCAACGGCTTCAACTAACAGAATATGACTTTGGTCAACGCAGTATTTTACCACGTGTTTGCCGGTCATGCAGGCGAAATCAAAAACATGTCCTCAGCTCTGGTCATGTCCCTGAATTTGGTCAGGTACAAGTCAATTTTTACTGCACAATAGTTGCCTCTAATCTTGCTTGATTAATTGCGACCCACATGATTGATTAATGCGCCTTGAAATATGCAAAATAACTACATCACGTCTCTTTATTCGAAAAATTAACTATCATTGCACTTCCCCCAACCGCTCATTTTCACAGCTTATTTATTAACCAACTCACGCCATTTTCAAACGCATCTCTCCTTCTTTCATCTTTCGATTCTCCAATGTAAGATTTCTCTCTATAACTTATCCTTTTCGCCATTTTTTTACAGTCCTTCCTCGCTATTTTTCGTTCTTTTATAATGGGAAAGAAAAGTATTGCCTCAAAAAAGAGGGCCCAGGAGGTCTATATTTTCTCGTCTTCTTTTGACAAAAGTGAGCATGATCTTTTCCCTTCCGACATTCTTGAACCCGCTAATTCCAAACCAAATTCTCTTTCTACTTCTGATGTTGAAGATTTGGTCAGCTCTAGAATTCTTCCTCCTTCCACTACTTTCTTTGTGACCCATGAGAATGAAAAAGCAGACTGAACCAAACCAGGATGGTCTTGCTTTTATGAGTACCCGTTCTTAAATGGGACCTCAATTCCTTTATCGTCTATATTAAGGCCTTTCTCACCAACCTATGAGTTGCTCCATGGCAATTGATGCCTATGGTTTGGAGAATTCTAGTCTTTGCTGACATTTTTGTCGAAAAATTAGGGTTTCAATTTACCCTGGGGGATTTGGCGTACACATATGTCGTCAAAATTTGGGTGACGTGCTTTGTAGAGTTGTGAGTCATACAATTTGTGAGTCATACAATTGTCACTTTGTAGAGTTGTGATAATTTTTAAAGTTGTAGAGTTAAAGTTGTCTTTTAGACCTTGTCCTACGCAGGGACTGGTCTATGATGGACAAGTCTTGACTACCTGACAAGGTAGCTTGCCTAAGGTTATTTTCCTGTGCTAGGTTGACAGTTGCATTGGTTTATATTCTTCTTATACAAGAATTCTACAAAATAAAGGGTTAGAAGCGTCGGCAGTTGGCGCAGCCAACGATCCTCCGATGCTTAAGTCAGTAATGGCTTCAAAATGAAAGGTAAACAAACAAAATATAGGGCTAGAAGTAATACCTTTTCAAGTACGTCGCATTCCAACTTCTTGGGATAGGTGTCTCATCCTCCTTAACAAGGGAATATGTCTCTTGTCCCACGACCTTACTTATCTGATATGGTCCTTCTCAAGTGGGACCTAACTTATCATTAGTAGGATCTCTTGTGTTTTCAAAGACTTTTCTGAGGACCCAATCACCTACCTGAAACAAATTTATCGTTACGGTTCTGTTGTAGTTGTGTGCCACACCTTGTTGGTAGATTGCCCTTCTGATTCTGGCCTGCTCTCTTACTTCGTAAACAGTATCTACATCATGGGTTAGTTCAACATCATTTCTATCCTCGATCATTTAACCATACCTGGCAAAGGGGACTTGAACTTCTGTTGGGATGACAACTTCACATCCGTAGATGATAGAGAAAGGAGTGTGTCCAGTAGCATTCTTCGGAGTGGTCTGATCTTCTCATAAGACAAGTGGGAGTTGCTCTGCTCATTTCCCTTTATTTGGTAGCTTCTAGGCGACGCTTCAGCTGGTTGACCACTATTTTGTTGTTGGGCTCTACCTGACTACTCCCTCCGTCCAAGAATACTCTTTACACTTTCCATTTTTATCTGTCCTAGAATACTTTTTACACTTCTATTTTGGTATATGATCCACTATGATTTTAATCATTCTACCTTTTAATCATTGGCACACGCTCTTTCTCTCCTCCAAATAAAATAATACCACTCTTATTACTTATCAACTCTAACCATGGCCCACATTATCTCTCATTAAAATAAAATAATACTACTTTCACTAACTACTAACTCCTATCACGTCTACTTTTAAATAAAATAAGAATTAATAACCAAACAACAACTTATCATCTAAAACTACATGCCTTGATAAGTGTCAAGAGTATTCTGGGACGGAGGGAGTATTTGCTTGTGGGTATCTAGGAGTGGATGTCTGAAGTTCAATATTCCATTTAGCATAAAAAGCTTTGGTCTTGTCGCTTATGAATTAGGAACCATTATCTCAAGCTATGTCTGGGGGGACACCATACCTGCACAATATGTTACGTTTTATGAAAGAAATGACTTCCTTGTCTCTTCCTTGTTTGAATGCGTCTTCCTCTCTCCACTTTGAAAAATAGTCCGTCATAGCTAGCATGAAGACTTTATTGTTAGGTGCTTGGGGTAGCTTGCCTACTATGTTCATTCTCCACTTCATGAACGGCCATGGCGTCAAAGTGGGATCCAAGGTGTCTAAAGGTTGGTGTTGGACTAGAGCATGTCGCTAATAGGAGTTACATCTTTTAGCCACATCTGCATCATCCTGACGCATTATGGGCCAAAAGTACCCCATTGGATGAATTTTGGTTGACAAACTTCGTCCTTCAGCATGGTTTCCCCCAACACCACAATGAGTTTCTTCTAGGACTCTTAAGCATCCTTGGCTTCTAAGCATCTAAGATAAACACCTAAAACAGACACTTTAAACAAAATATCATGAATCAGTGTGTAACGTGATGCTTTAATTCGAAATGCTCTGGCATCTTCTCCATAAGGGATGGTGCCATCTTTGAGCCAAGCTAAGTGACGAATGGTAAGGTCCACCTTGCATTGGGAGGTGGGGATGCCAATGTTGAAGCATCGTCATCTCTACTGTTGATTGTGAAGATATCATGTTCAATAGCTAGATAGGCTAAATGAACAACGGGAACACTAGTCAACTTGGATCCTTTGGGTGAAGATCCTAGGTTGGCCAGTGCATCAGTTTGAAAATTCTTCTCCCTGATACCTGTCTTATAATGCAATACTCAAAATATTTTGTGTTATTTCACTAGGAACAATATAAGAGGGGAGTGAATTGTATGTATAGAAATAAACATAACTTTTTGCATAATTTTAAACTTAAACAAATAAACAAGCTAAAGGAACACAAGGGATTTTTACGAGGAAAAACTTATTGGGACCAACAAGAAGAAACAACCTCGACCACTAGGGATTTAAACTCAAATCTTTCACTAATTAGGCCAAACAACTTTTTTACAACCTAATTCTACTCACGAGCCACACCTTGAGTTCCTAAACTCAAGTTCCTGAACAATTCTTCCCTTAACAGTTGTTCCTCTCAACTTCACTTGAAGTTCTCTCACTTAATCTCGCTTTACTCAAAGCTTCTTTCTTACAGAACTTCACTCAAAGTCCCCTTATCCCAAAAACCAAAATACAATTGATCAAATAAACTTAGTGGAATTAGAGTAGGAAGGCAAAGAACACATGGCTTTTATGAGAGAATGAAGGCATTGACACTTTACTTAGTTAAACTCATTAAATCACTTGGTCAGACACACTTAATGGAACTTCATTAGACATTAGTATTTATAGTGGTGATAACTTAGAACGTGGGATTAAAACATGTAGTAGTGGTATTAGAACCATTATCCCATGATGTTCCTTACTCGGAGGAACACGTTCCTCAATCATCCCATGATCTCCATGATCACTGTTAAACGTGGGAGAGAATTAAATTATTGCTCCTTAATTTTAGCAACCACTTTAAGCATTAATTTGAAAATCTAATTTAATTAAAAATATTTTATTAATAAAATCGAAATAAAATCCTGTTACTAAAAATATTATCTTTAAAATATTTCCATAAAAACCGAAATGAATTTTTATTATTTTTGAAAAAATAAAATATTTTCCTTAAAAAGATTTTCCTTAGAATCAAATTTTTCCTTAAATAAAACGGTTACCTAGAATCTAGGCATAATTTACTCAACTGACAATAATGTACCGTTGTAATGCTTCATCCTAAGTCTAGTTCCTTTTAATTGTTAGTTCCTTTAACTTATTAGTTCAGCGCCAGTTCGTCTGTTCCTTACAAAGGAACAAACGATCATTCTCATTCTAAATTGCCATAACATAGTTCCTTACCATTCTCACTCGTTCCTTTACAATGGAACTAGAAACAAAATGTCTCGCTTTAGTCTTCTTGCTCCAATGCTGCTCTAGTACCAAATATAGAAACATCTTCACTTAGTCTTTAAAATCCAAACTTGAGTTCTTCCTTGACTTAGTATTCTCTTTGTTCCATTCATTGATACCTTGAAATTCAATCACTTAAACAACTTGTTAATCATATGTTGATTGTAGAACTAAAGTCTAGTGAAGGTGATTGTAGAACTTAATCATATGTTGATCAAGAAGACATACTTCGTTAACCCAGCCACACTCATCTGAAGGAACTTGTTCCTCTCCCTTAGAACCAGAGGCAGAAGATGGTTTAGGTGGAGGAACTGAGGTGGTTTCTTGTGAACGTCCAGCTGATCCTGGAAAAGAAGCAAATGGGGAGGTGGTAGTGTAAATGGAAGGAAGAAAAGGTGGTGGTGGTGGAAGGTCAGTAGATGTAGAGGAGAAAGGGTTGGTTTCATTCATCTCAACCTTTAACTGTTCAAAGCTGCAAGGAACAAAGCAGGATGAGGGAGAGATCCAAACCATGCAAAGTTTTTTCATTGAGAATATTACCTTGTTTTATTCCCAATGTTGGCCAACCAGTTGTTTTCACTTTAAAGTGAGTAAGAAGAGAAGTAATCAATGCACCATAGCCAACAACACAGTGATTTTCGATGCGTGAGATGTTGGATAAAGAGGGAAGGAAAGTTTATTTGAATGTGGTGGTCAAGACAAAACATGTAACACATATCTAAGAGACCCGCCTCATTCCTCTTCTCAGTTCGAGGAATGAGTGCTCTCCAAACAAGATTAAACAGAATTTTGTGAATAGGAGAAAGAAGGTTGTGGTTTATTTTGTTTTGACTAGCAGTTCCCCCAAAAGATTCAACAATCTTATCTTGGAGCAAGGAGAAAGAAAATGGAGAGCTCTCCAATGGCTCTCCATTTGCTCTCTATGGAAAGAAGTTGGAGAAATGCTCTCCCCCAAGAGCATTGAGAGAGCATGCTCTGGGTATAGTATGATGACACATGTCATTGAAAATATATATAAAAAAAAGAAATTACGGATAATATTAGATCGGAGAGCTTATTGGAGAGTCATATCATTGTTAGCAATTTTTAAAGGGGTGATCTTGAGGAGAGAGAAAGTTAAAAGTGGGTCCGAGAGTTATTATGGGGAGCTATATTGATGTTGGTGCTCGTATGAGAAGGATTGTCGTTTATAAACTTGGATTCGATTTTGTCCTTTATTATATACTTGGTTGGAGTGAAAACAGCAAATTTTTTATACAATTTTCGAATTCTGATTGGAGAAACTTGTGTATTCAGACGTAACTTCCAAATTCAATGATTCTTTTTGTAGAGTTAATTAATTGGTTTCGTCCGCATTCTGGATTTGTTATAACTAGCCTAATGTGTATGCATGGCGTGCGTTAATTTCAAAACTTGTCACTTTTTTTATACGTTATAGTACGGATTATACTTAAAATATGAAACATTAATCCCCTCAAAAAAAATGTGAAACATTAATAATTAGATGGATATATTAATTCACTTATATAAAAGGTTGTAGATATGAAGTTGGGTAGTTTCCAAACTAAAAAAGTTAGTGAGTGATTGTGATATTTAATTTTTAATTTTTTGTGACTGGATTTCAAACAAAAAGAATAAACATAATGAGTCACTTTGAATGAATTAAAGGGTATCGAAATTGTTGATATATTATAATTTCAGTTGACAATTTATGGAAGAAATGACAAGTTATGGAAGAGTTCTCAAATTGTTTTCTTTTTTATTTTTTTCATTTAATTCATTAAGGGTATTTAGTCTTTTTAAAAGGGGATACTATCTTCTTGAGCAATGATATGCCCATATCCGATATGGGCCAATATCATGACATTTATGTAATTTTTATGACAAAAGTAATGTTAAAAAATTATAATTTCAGTTTTTTTTTTTTTTTTTGGAGCTTATTAGTTGAAATCTTATATAATATCAGTTAGCTATTAAATCATATCTGGACTACATCTAATCATATCAAGTATCCGATATGGAAAAAGTTGTCCCATATCGGATATGGGCAAATACTTTCTCCTATCTTCCTACCCCTTCCCTTATATAATAAAGTTCAAAATGGATGCTAGCTTTTGAAGCAATGGTAATAATGGTTTTGGAGTAGTTGTTGAGGCTGATCAGTAGGGATAGGACATTGTGGTCAGTACAATGGGGAGCAATTTGAAATATATGGGTCCAAACTCAGGAAAAGTGACACAGAATGAAGTTAAAGTCATGGTTGGACTTTTGGTATCATGAAAAAGTGATTTCAAGAGTGATTATTGAATCCAATTCTAAGATTGCTATTGACTTGATTAGTCACTCCTCTCATGTAGATAAATATCCTTGGTTGAATAGATTTTGAGATGTAGGGAATTGTATATTTGATTACTGTGCTGATAAATTGGTTAAACTTGGTGCTGAAAGTAGTGAAATCCAGTACAGGTGGTTCTGTACTCCTTCAATTTCAAAATATAAGAAATTCACGCTTTATGATAATTTGCTTTGACCACGAATATCTCTCAAATACGATAAATAAAGATTATAAAAATTATATCGTTGAATTCATCTTGAAAATACTATAATAACATTATTTTTTAAAATTTTCTATCAACATAAATTGAGATTAATTAACGGTCAAAATTCGACCTCGAACCTCGTACGTGCCTTATATTTTGAAACGGAGGGAGTATCTAATTGCCTTTTCGAAGATGTGTGAAATTGAGTGGACTCGAGATTTTGGAAATTAGTGGGCTCATAGTATTCTAATTACACCAGTTGTATTCACTTTGTTATTGTAAATTTATATACATCTTCTTTTTGGGTAGGTAATTCTTATGGAACTGACATCTCTTTGAAAGTGAGGATAAATGATAAGAAAACTATTGATTCAATCAATTATAGTATCAAATTAATCTATGAGTTTGCATATTAATCGACTCATTGTTCTATAGAAAAGATTTTCCTAAAAAATCAATGGCAATATATTAGTATTGCTAGAAACACAAACAGTTATGTTCAAATATTACAAGCTCTGTCTTTTGGACTAAGAGAAACTGTGAACTTGGAACTGAAAATGAATTGAAACTAAACTGAGTTGCTGAGAGTAAATAACTGAACTGAAAATAAGTCAAAAAAACAAGGCCTAATAGACTAATATAGTATACGCGAATATCATCTTTGAATGGAGAGAGTATATCTACACTAGTTGCCAGTAGGGATGGCAACAAGTCGTACTTGGACCGGATTATGCATAATCCGACCCCAATCCTACAAGAAGTTGGATTTTAATTCCGACTCCGAAAATCCAAGTTCGATATGACTTAAAATCCTAACATCTGACTCCGATCCGGCTTTTTTTCGCCTCATTTTTTATAATAGAAAAATCTTCTACAATACAAATAATATAAATACTAATTTTTTTTATAATCATATGTAAATTAAATATTACTATTATTTTTAACAATCATTTTTTCAATGAAAAAATCTTATATAATATAATTGCCTCAATGTCATAATCATATTATACATACATAATACATTAATATAAATTTTAAAAAAAAGTATAAATTGCCTTAAAGTCAAAGTCAAGTTCGGATGTCGTTTTTTATGGGATCCGACTCCGACCCTCCTCCGATCCGATCCAGAGTTGGTTTTTAAAATGGAGTGAGATTGGAATTATGTTTTTGTTAGAATCAGCTCAAATTTTTTCCCTCGAATCAAAGCAAACTAGGATCAAATTCGTACTGTATTCCCATCCAGTAGGATCCGCAGGGAGTCGCAAATTTTGGTGTAAAAACAGTTAAGACTAGTTTCAACCCAAGATTTTCGGTACATGTTAAAATCTCTATTCACTAAACTCGTTGGAAGTCACTTTTTCTTTTCTTCATAAAATCTGTATGTATGGTTTGATCCGAATTTAAGACATTGTCTGAAGATTTTCATTGGAGTAAGTACTTGACAGTTGACATGTGTTGAAAAACTACACAATTGAACTTTCTGCTTAAGTGATAAATCTTAGGACATGTAATCCATTCAAGATATTTTTCTCTCTAACATCATCAAGGACACATGATTGAACCTGTGTTATTCCATTGTTTTGCGGAAGCCAATCAAAGTTACGGCTTTTTTTGGCCAACTTTGATATTACTTAGGGGTCGTTTAGTTCACTATTTTTGGGTTTCAAAAAATAAAATCAATTACCGATTCCCTTTCTTCTTGTTTGGTTCAACCCTCATCAATCCCTTACCATTATTGATGGTAATGGATTCTTCCAATTTGTTACCTTACCTCCCATTCAAGTAACAAAATCCATTACTTGAAGTTAATGGTTACCTTTCATTTCCATTCCTTGACTTGAACCAAACACTCAATAAAGGTAACTAGTTTTGTCAACCTTTTCCCTCCTCTATTTGTATCCATTCCCTTTCCATTTCATATCTTAAACCAAACGACCCCTTAGTTTATTTCAAATACTTTGAACATCTGAAACTCCCATTAGTATTAGTAAAAGCAAAATTATTAAAGTCACTTAAATAACTTTAAAATTCAACTAAGAGTTTCAAGCTACTAATTCCACATAATCAAACACCATTTTGCTCATAACTTAAGGTCAAAGGAATACAAGAAATTTCAATTAATCAAAAATCATCTTGGAGAGCTGGCAACAAATATTTTTGTCTTTTGAACAGATCTTCCATGTCTGGCCCAAACTTGCAAGCCTGTATGGAAACAAGTTGAAACTATTGTACGTATAAACAACATTATTTTTTAAGAAAATTGTCAGAAACTTTTTAAATATAAATTTTTACAAGAAACAACCTTTTAAAAAAAATTGCAAAATAAAACCTCAAAAAGAAAATATTTTGCCAGATATAACCTTGACCCATTTTCCGACGTTGATCAAGCATTTTTCAATGTTGACTTACTAAAACCAAACATGTGGAGGACACGTGAATTGCATCTCTTATGTTTCAACTCTTTCTTTCTCCATTTTTCAACACTGACCAAATATTTTCCGACATTAAATTCATCAGTATATGAAGAGTAATGGGGTTGGAACATAAGAAATGTGTTGCATATTTGGTTTTAGTGAATCGAAGCCGCAAAATACTTGCTCAATAAATGGGTTACAGTTGTTCCTTGCAAAAAAAAAAATTAAGGTCTTATTTTGCCAGATTTTTTTAAAAGGTTATTTCTGGCAAAAACATGTATTTAAAAGATTGTTTGACACTTTCCTATTTTTTTAGGCATATTTGGAGAAACTGATGGGGGGAAAAAAAATCTCAAACAGAATATAAGAATTATAGAGATGCTAACAAAATAGACAAATAGTTCAAGAGCAAGACTGTAGGAGCACTACTAATTTAGAACTGCCGGAGTCTCCTACCATTTCAATCCGGGATGGAACAGCTTTCCGCGTTACAATTATCGTTTTTTTAGGTAAACTGAAAATAAAAAACTGTAAGCAATGACAGTATAGTTTAGTTAACATTCACAAAAGCTTTATACCAGTGAGCCAGTAACCATAAGACTGATAGGTTAAGAATATGGCGACTTAGAAGTTAATGCTACACAATTTCAGCCTTGCAGGGATTATCAGTGCAGTGACAAACAGGTCTACCTGAAGCTTCCCATCCATTAAAGCCACGTTCTAAAACCAATATATTTTTAATTCCAGCAGCTTGAGTTGTGTCAGCAAGATATTCTGACAGCCTCCGCGCACATTTTGGGCCTCGAACCTAAAGACCATATTAGAAGATTAATTAGCTAGTTCTGACACCTCTTCTTGGAGATCATACCAGCAGAAGTTGAAGAACAAGGTATAAAACTTGTAGATTATCTTTTGGATATGCAACTAAAGTCATTTAACATAACAAGCCAACTTTGACTATCTATTCTCGTATACAAGCAGAATCTGATCTACTATTTTCTACCTGCCTTCGACATTATTGTTTCACACATAGAAAGAGTTGATAAATCAAACATATAGCTATCCAATTACGACTCGAGAATACGAAAGACAGGATTAGAGATAAGGTTAATGCAGCTATACGACAGTTTATCCTCCCTGAAAAGAGTCACTTGTAAGTACTAATCATTTTCCAGATCCTGTACAAGGGAAGTAGGGAACACCATGATGCTCAAATTTTAGTTCAAAAAAGTAGTGCCTTATTCTTTTCCTCATTTTCTTTTTCTTTTTCTTTTTTCTGTTTGGGGAGGAGGCTCTAGCACATGATCTGGAGAATTCCCGTTCAAGCATTTCCAAATCTACAGTATCAAATAGATATTTTCGTGCAAAGTGCATGATAGCCTCCTGAATCCACCCCAATATTTGCCTTACACAGGGTATGGTGCAGGTGCTGGGAGGAAACAAGGGCCATAGCCTGCCCGGATGACAAATACTATGAGAGACACATGAAATTCTCATTCATTGGGTGGGGAGAGCAGCAAACAGCTGAGCACCCCTCAACTTTCAAATGCCAAATTAGATTAATCAACATCAAATCATTTCTATAACAATCAAAAACCTTACAATCAAGTAGGAGGATCAGAAAATACTGCCAAGGAAACTTTTGAGGTGCTCCTATAAAGTGGAGACTTCTAACTTTAGAAACTTCCGTTCACATTTCAGGGCAGGGATAATTATGTGTCTCAAAAGCACACTCTTAGTATGGATCAGTAAACTTGCTCTTTCTTTTCAATATCACCCTTCTGATGGACCACAGAAGCCACGTACCTTAAAGCAACTGTTTTGATTGTCTTCTTGCTTTTTAAATCCTTATAGAAGTCTATTTCTACCATCAAAAACTGTCTTAGAGGGCTAGAGACTTAGAGCACAAATCTGCATATTTCAGAAAGTTTTGTCTATTTCTCCGCCCTTCAACATATTAAGCACTATCTTCAGATAAAGTAGCATCCAAACCTAAATCCCATGAAAGTCACGCTTCTATAGACCCTAAACACACTTCTCTAGCTCGCAAGATAGAAACTGAAATGAGCAAGAAACTCAAGCACATAGCCCTCTGCAATTTGAACCCTAATAAATTTTCTTGCTGAAATCAATAAAACACCCCATAAAAAATTCTCTTTTTCTTTCTGCACTTTCTGAAAAATATATATAATCCAATCTTTTGTTCTTGACTTCCAAAGGTAAAGGTTATATCTCAAACGTCTTTATGATACTCTATATTTTCTTTGGCAGCTACAAAAAAATAAAAAAAAATAATAGTTGACCCCTGACTAAAATAGTCAAGTTATGGGCTAAAACAGCACAGTTCATAGGCAGCTGAGGCATTACCATCATTACTCCAAACTATGATGGTAAACCTGACTGATGCAAGTAGCATCAAGGGTAGACTCAAAATATGAACCAAGCTGTTCAGTCGTCAATTTCCCGAACAAAACTGATTTATCTGGTTTAAAAGCAACTTAATAAGGAAGGCTGCAGCACCAAGGAAATGCTTGACAGAAGTTTGTTTACTCATCAAATTTGATTAGCCTTACTGAACTAGAATTATATATTCATTGAAACAATTGAAAAATCAAAGTGCTTGGATATTAAATAAGCTAAGCTTTATGAAGAATTTTTGATTCACTAAATAACATGTTTTGTGTATCAAGTAACAGAAAGCAAGAAGCATAAGAGCCAAACTGATCAAGTCCATCAGGCAGTGGAGTCATCAATTTCCCCAAAAGTAAGTGCTTATTTTGGTTTAACAAGATTATAAAGGAATACCAGGACAGGACCAGAAGTCTTCACAAGTCACAATGTCCACCTAATTTCATAATCTTTCTTTCTTTTGATAAGTACTAAAGGATATAACAAAGAGAGGCCAAGGGGAAGTGACCTATGTACAAAGGAGGGCAAGGGACAAAAAAGCTCTAGCTCTTGAACTATCATGGAGCAATTTATCTACAATTCCTTAGTTAGACAGACTTATTAGCTCTATAAACCCCAAATCAATGGCTTTCAGGTTCGTATACATAGTAATAGTGGTATAAAGTCCAGCTGATCAAACTCAAACTTCAAATGAAAGGTTATCAGCGTGCAGTATGGTTCTTTAGTCAGGTCGTGCACTTGTATGATTGTATCTACTACTCTCTCCGTCTTTTTTAGTTGCTATATTTTACCATTTAGACATGTCTTTTTTTAGTCGCTACATTTGCCAAATATTTTACTTTTAGTATGTGGTACCCCATATTATTTACCTTTATACCCTTACTTTTGTCTTCATCACCCAAAAAGACAACTACTATATGCTTTATTGCTCTACTTTTCAATGGTCCCCAGATCTTTCCTTTCTTGGTCTGTGTGCTAAAGTTAATGTAGTAACTAAAAAAGACGGAGGGATTACAAGAAGGCGTGTCTCATGCAATACGTAATCAAGTGTAGACGGCTCTTTGTGTTGTAAACGACGAACTATGAGTAAACCCACCTTACTAAACCTGGCACAGTAAATCCTCTCAGTTGTTTCACAACTCATAGCTCACAGAATACTGAAACAACCAAGAGAATTTCAATTAGTATCACAAAACCTATCCCCTATGTTACTCGAACGCTTCAATTTTCCTAAAGCACCCATGTCGGATCCTCAAAACTTAAAGACATGGATACGCATAATTCAACACTTCATTTTGGGTGAAAATCATGGAGAATTCTCATCAAGTGGTTGAGTAGGACACTTAAATACGTACTGTGAGTTGTGACATATTCCGTGTCGGTCCATTGCATCCGACATGGGTAACCCAAGTCGGACTAATACAGCCTTCCCCTTCCCTTCCCTCTCTCTTCCCCTCTCTCTCTCCATAACTTCTTACCAGCAAAAAAAGGAACCACAATCAAACACTCCAAATTCTCTATTTCATATACCAATACTAAAGAAAACGCTACAAAAAGATCATTATTCCACATATGAATACAGAATACATCAATTAAATTCTTATCATATAATACGAAGAACACTATGGTAATTTACTAACAATGCTTACAATCCATAACACAGAAGAATCAGAAAAGAGGGGAAATTAAATAACCTGGCTAAGAGCGCAGTGAAAGACGAGAGTATCTTTGCCTTGAACTTGTTGAATAAGATTAGGAATTTTATCCAAAAAAGTGTCACTAGAGAAATGGAGGGAACCAGCTATATGCCCATCATAGCTTCTTTCATCATCCCTACGATTATTTTTGGATAAGCGAAATTGATGGATTTTGATTTGGATAAAAAATGAGGAGAGAGAAAAAAAAAAAAAGTGTTACCGGACGTCGACGATGGCGATGTTAGGGTGGCGCTTGAGGGATAGAAGCTGGGAGCCGGTGATGTAGGAGAGTGCGCGTGCCATTACTACTTGGTTTGGTGCTGCTGAATTGATGAATGTTTCTCCTCAAGGGCCAAGGCTCAACCTCACCTCAACTCACCCCTCAATACTCAATAGTCAATCACTCAATCCCTTTTTGTAGGAAATAGGAACTTTTCTTATTCTTGCCGATGGGCGATGGGGACTCTCGGGAATAATAAAAGTTCGTATTATAATATGCCGCACAAGAATTTTTTACTATCGTCCTATAAGGGCTACATATAAGCATTTAATACATTTCTTTAAATGAAAACAGTTTAAAAATTCGAAACACATTTTTACGTCAACTGAGGTAATAAATGCTTGATTCAATATTTTATTTCCATTTTAAGTACCTTATACATAGCCCTTTTCCTTTAATTTATCAATTGAATTATTTGAATTTAATTTGTATGAACTAAATGAATTTAATATGTTTGAATTGAAACTAGGAGAGTTAACTAACTAAAATAAATATTGGATTTCCATTAGTTTACTCCAAAATAACATGGCCGACTTTCGAAGCAAAAAAAATAGCTACAAAAAAAGGCAATAGGTCAGGCAATAGGTCTTGTGTCATATTGTCTGGCATGCGCATGCACGCATTGTCGCATCCACGAGCATGACGTCACGCAAACAGTCATGTGTGTTTGAAACTCGTCTAGGGCGCAATTTAACTAAATTATATAAAAAGAGTTCTAATTTACCTCCTAGTGGGAGCTACTCACTCACTGTAGTCTAACCCTCCTCAAACGTTAACTAATTTCATAAATTAAGTAACTAATTTTGTAGGAATAATTTTAGATGAAAAAGGATAACTAATAAATAGAAACCCACGGCTATTAGCCAATAAATCATAACTATCAACCTGGAACTATAATATTAACTAGAAAATCATAATTATTAGTCCAAAAACAATAACTATTAGTCCAAGATCATAACTAAGAACCTAAAGATCATAACTAAGAATCATAAAATCACAATCAAAAAACACTAACTACTAGTCTAACAATTATAAATATTACTCCAAATACCATAACTTTGCTCTGAATTATGGTATTTGGAGTAAAAGTTATCATTGTTTTTGGATAGAGATGATGTATTACTTTAAAATCCACTTTGGTAGCTTCATCAAGCTGACCAATTCGAATCAATAGGTACTTAGGGTTTAGGGTGGGTTTATTGGACAATATATCATAGGAAAATTTGTCAGAATCCACCTTTTATAATCACTTTTTTGTGAGAAACCACCTTTTAAAAAAATTTGGTTAATTAGCCACCTTTTTGGTTCTTTTTTTTTTGTTGGAAGCCACCACTTGCCGGAATCCGGCGCTGACCTTGATTTTCCGGCGTTGACCACCAGATTTTCGACATTTTTTTCCAGATTTTCGTCATTTCTTCCACCTGAGATGTCGAGGGATGCGAGGGAGGACATGGGCTTAGGGCTGGGAGGGTGGGGATGGTTGTGGGGAGGTGTTTGTCGGCGGGTTGTGAGGGAGGAGGGGGGTTGCCGGGGGATGCGAGAGGGAAGGGGGGTTGCCGGGGATGCAAGGGGGGAGGGTGGGTTGTCGGTGATGCAAAGGGGGAGAAAGATAAAGGGGGAAGAATGGCGAAAAATTGATGGTCAATGCCGGAAAATCGAGGTCAACGCCGGATTCCGGCAAGTGGTGGCTTCCAACAAAAAAAAGAACCAAAAAGGTGGCTAATTAACCAAATTTTTTTAAAAGATGGTTTCTCACAAAAAAGTGATTATAAAAGGTGGTTTCTGACAAATTTTCCTATATCATATTAGATATGATAAATATCCGTCGATTTATTAGAGTCAAAGATGAACACCAATGTCCTATCTGTAACACTGTGAGGGGAAGACCTACAACATCTTTTCTGTAATTGTGACCTGGCTTCGGGAGCCTAGCTTACTAGCGTTTTTGGTATCAACTCACACATTAACGGTCATATTCCTTCAATGACTCGTCAATTGGATCTCATATTTCAGAAAAGAGGATGGCCTAGAGGAAAGGCGCTTTACTGTTTTTGATGCTATTATGTGGAGCATCTGGGGGGCTCGAAACAAGCAAATATTCTGCCAGCATAATGCTGATTCAAACGAGGTTCAACTTCAAATGTCAGAAGCGCTACACAAACGCAACATTTACAACCAAAAAGTGGATGAGAGGGTACAAGAGCAACAGACTCCTGATGAACCACCGGGCTTCCTAGTGGCAAATATTGGGCAACATTTGCAGGCCCAGCCTGAAATCAGTGTTCAAACGGATGGCTCTTGGGACAAGACAACAATATTGAGCTGTGCAGCTTGGGTTGTTAACTATCCTTCATCGACACAAACGAGGGGTCAGGCGAATGTTGTGCATGCCACTTCCGCTCTTCTCACTGAACCTAGAGCTTGTCTTCAAGCCTCCAATGGGCACAACAACATAATTACATTGTTACAAGCTTACAACCTTATTGCTATAAGCACAGATTCAGCGCTACTGGCGCATAACCTCAAATCAAAAGGTATAAAGGATATACAGGTCAGTTGCACAATTAGAGATATCCAGACAACAACAAGATCTTTCTACTGGTGTGTTATCACTAATGTCTCGCGCCAACGAGTCAGACTAGCTCATGAACTTGCTACAACTTGTCGTCCTGACAACATTTCTTACAGTAACATTTAGTTTCGTATGTTTTAGTGATGTCAAAAAAAAAATATCAAGACCAAGCACAAACCATTTTAAGCAGCCAAAGGGAAGGGAAAGTAGAGAAGGAAAATCAATTGACAAATATGAAAATTTAACTTATTCTCCCAAGTGTGAAGTTGCTGTTAATACTTTCTATGTTGCTAAAGTACCAATTATGCCTCTCAGAACTTCAGGAGTATGAAATATTAGCAAATTAGCACAGGCAACAGATGTATTTCTACGAAATAATTCAAAATCCAAAAGTCTACAAAATATTAGCAAATTAGCACAGGCAACAGATGTATTTCTACGAAATAATTCAAAATCCAAAAGTCTACAAAATATTAGCAAATTAGCACAGGCAACAGATGTATTTCTACGAAATAATTCAAAATCCAAAAGTCTACAAATAGCATTTATAAGCAGACATGTACCACATCATGAGATCAATACCGCAAGATAATTAAACAAAATAGAATAAGCTAAATAAGATTAAACGATTAAAATTAAGGAGCAATTGCCAATACATTCAAGAGTTTGAGTCAAGAAACTTAGCTATTTGAACCTGATCCAAAAACATATATCCATAATTTAAAGATTGGACTAGATCACAGATTGAGCATGCCTAGTTACAGGGTACTGCCGTACTGGGTAGTGCCCATCATTCTTACAGCTGACAAAATAATTTGAAATGCAACTAATCCACTTTAGGACATATCACCTCCGAGGAACTATTAACCCGGTTCCAGCCCTATCACTTGATCCATGGATAGAAACAGTTTCGAACTCAATCTTACAAGCTAAGGACTTCCTTGAGAGTACAAAGATTCTACTACAGAGCTCAACTTCCTCTAAGAGATCGTCATTTTCGACTTCAAGGGTGAGACGAAAGCAATAACAGATACGAAGTTGCTCGAGGACATTTGCATTACTTAATATATATCTAGCAACTTTGACAAGATTATCGCGTTCAATCTCTCTTCCGAATGAACAATTAACCCTCTTAACCTTTACTAACAAACATAAAGGTATAGGAGCATCCCAATTCACATTATCCCCCTTATAAACAGAAAAGCTCAGATCAATCAGATTATGGAAGCCGCGCCACAAGGTGTTGTCGATTTGATGAAGGCCATTCAACATAACAATGTCATTCAGCTCAAGGGACTTAACACTCGACATCCCTTGAAAAAACTCTACTACATTATTAAGATAGTCATCAATCTCATTCCCCTGGTCGAAAAATAAACGCCCCAAGTCAATACTAGCCTTACTTAATAAACTTAATTTCTTAACCAAGTAACAATATGAAGCATTACACTTGATCACAAAGTTCTCCAACAAGGGTGCATCAATGTCAAAAACACAACTTTCCGGTGCTCGATACATATGAAGACTCAAAGACTTCAAATTAGGAGTTATTATCTCGAGAATTTGATCCTCTTGTAACTGAATTCCCAAATGTAAATACTCTAATTTGGGACATGACTTACAGAGTGCTGTGAGCAATTCAGAGGGTAAAGTAATGGAACTCAAATTAAGCTTCTTTAAATTAGGGAGATTAATAGTTTGAGTTTCAGGGAGATTATCAAAGGAAATAAGACCCCTTAATTCAAGGGTGACAAGTGACATGGTCTGAAAAACAGAAGAAGGTGCAGAAATGATGAAATCATGGACATACCATACATCGAAATGAATGGGATTTCGAGCACAAATTAGAGGGGACCAAGAATGCAAAACGGTTGAGGTTGAGACGACAGCATTGTTGGGAACATTAACATTACCCATATCATAAAAGAAAAATTGAAAAGAATGGATTTGAGGGGAAGTGAGTTGGTTAAAGATGTTGTTGACGATGGTGGAGTTAGAGAGAGAGGTGAAGATGGTGGGACCTTTTAAACGAAGGTGGGAAAGGTCAGTCCAAATGTGGGCCCACCGACTAGACAAGGTGGAGGTTTGGGCGGCGCTGGTTAGAGAGAGGTGAGAGAGGATTTTGAGTAAGATATCATTTGGAAGAGAGCTTAATCTATCAATGCTTTGCATTTTTTGATAAATTTTGAATTTAAATTACGAAGAAGAAGCAAAATATGGCAAAGAAAAGAGGAGAGAGAAAGATAAACTAGTTTACCTGATAAAAAAGAAGGAAGCTTGACGATGAAGTTGTGAAAATTTGTGGGTTGTAGCTAGAGAGAGGAGAGAGAGAGTTCTTGTGGAGATGAGCCTGAGTGAGAAGAAAACACGCATGCAGAATTGCAGAATCGCAGATTGCAAATATGCAATGCAACTCAAAAGAGTATTTCATTCAATATAGTACTGGTGAGTCTGGTGACTGGTGAGTAACTGTTGTTTACAGGTGTCTTCCACACTCTTCTTTCTCTACAGTATTTCATTCTAACTCAAAAGGCCCTATTTCGTGATTAGAGTTTAGAGTTTAGAGTTTAGAGTTTAGAGCTTATAGTTTGTGGTTAGATGATTATTTTTTTGTTCAGAGGATTTGACTACTGATTTAAATAATTGTTGTGTAAAGGTGTTTGGTAACACTTAGCTGATTGTTTAGAGTTTTGTACTTTTTAGAGCATGTAAAATGACATTTATGGACATATGTTTTTTTTTTAAAACAAATTTTAGTATTAATTATATGGACAAAATAGTCATTTGTTTTTTCTCTCTCCAAAACTCTCATGAAAAAGCTCCTCTACCTAACTTTTTCAAAAGAGAGTTTTGATCAGAGTTTTCGGTACAAAACTCTCTTTAATCCTCTCTATCACCAAACACCCAAGTTAGAGTTTTTACTGGTCAAAACTCTAAACTCTCTCCAAACCTCTAAACTCTCTCTAAAACTCTCTCCCTCAAACACCCCCTTTATGTTTATGTTGTTTTGGATTGAATTATTAATATTTAATTTAGTTTATTTTAGTTCCGGTAAATTTAATTCAATTTAGTTTAATTTAGTCCAAAAGAACAGAGTTTTAGTATGGGTTATAACTTATAAGTTTATAACATCTTCATGTTAAAAAATATCACCTAATATTGCATAGATTATTGGTTAGAACTTTAGTATATTGCATTAAGTTAAGATCACGTTTATTACCTTATCATTTCCATTTATTTTACGAAAACTAAAATTTAAGATAAAATTATTCATTAAATGATTATATTTTTTTGGAATCCAAGTCGTATCCGTTTTTTCGAAATATTGATTTTGTCGTTTTTTATCTTTATACACGTAGCCACCCCGTATTTATATCGGTGCTACCTAGGTAAGTGCTGCAGTGGGAGAGAAAATTACTGGTATCTACTAGTGAAGCCAGCTTCCAATAGAAGTTAAGAGCATTCTTAACAATGAAAAAAAAAAGGTTCATCCTTCTCTCTCCTGCACATCATTCTCACAAACTATTTACAATTTTACTCTTAACCATGAACCCAAAAATAATGGTTCATCACTATTTCTCATTCTTTTTTCCTACCCCACCACATTTTCTCTCTCTTTAAATAATTCTATGAAGTTTTATTAATTAATGTAAAACGACTTTACGTTAATTAATTATAATTAACTCTTATAATTATTAATTTATAAAAACTAATTTTATTATATAATAATTATCAAGGAGTGAATTTTGGTATTTTTTTTTTTTTGGTATTATATAAAGCAAAATAATGTGATAAAAGAAATGATAATAGGAAAAGAATAGAAAACTGAAATTGTGAATAAAGTATAGCAAAATTGGTGTCTATTTATAGAGAAAAAAAATTATGAATTTTGGTATTTTTTTTTTTCAAATTGTATTTTTTGAATTATTAATGTTACAAAAATTGTAAAGTTAATATTAATAGAGACAATAGGAAGTTGCCACTTGGCGTGAGATGAATGGAAGGCAGGAGATCTGACGCGCGTCAGAATCTCCTGCAACACGTCAGTTTTTTTTTTTCTCCTTTCCTCCATTGATGGCTTGACATGTGGCGATTTCATTTTTTTAAGCGTTTCTTCCCTTTTCCACTTCCAGCGTGGCTTGCAAACTTGTTTCATGAATCATTTCGGATTTCCGAATGGTTGAGTATTGATTCATGTGTGAACCTTTTTTTTTTTCATCATTAAGAGAAAAATTAATGGTTCATCCTCATAAACCATTTTTTTTTTCATCATTAAGATAGCTCTAATTAGTATATCTAGAAAAAGAAAAAGGAAAATGGGTTTGATCAAAGCTTACATGAGAAGCTAAAAAAGAGTCAAATCTTAGTACTATTCTAGAATGTAGCCTGTGAGCTGTGACTTGTGAGACTAGTTGACTAAAACTTACAGTAATGCTTGCACAGTTCTGCCCGATTCTCGTCACCTTAAGCAGTTAAGCTAGCCATAATATTTGTTCTTTTTCACTCATCAATTCCTTTATGGCTTCTATTATTTTTATAATAGCCAAAGCACATGAAATGAAAATAACTAGTTTTTAGGTTCGAGTTATGCCGCAAGTACTTATATATTTCATTTATTAGTATTTTATATTAAAATTATGATACCAAATATAATTTGGTTTAGTGGTTAAGACATTAATAGCACAATTTGAGGTCATAAGATTAAATATTATGCCATGCATAATTTAATTTTCTTATTGTATGTGGTATGTGGAGTACATGAAGTCAAAACTCTAACGGATAGTGCCACGTGGCACAGTTCCTTGTTGAGGAACACCTTTTAATATATTAGTACTAGCTTTTGGCCTATGCAAAATGCACGGGAATTTTTTATTTTGTAATAATATTTACATTCCAATGATATTGAATACGTGCATATATTTCATGTTTGAGTCAAAAGTTAATATATTATAAGATAATGAAATAAATGATGTTATTTCCCCTTAGATTATATTATGAAAATTTATAAAGTGGTTGACTTACTAAAGACATTAACTGCTCCTTTGTCTAACTATGTGTTTACTTCTTAAAAGAATTTATACGTTCAAAATATATGATATACTTTTTCTTTTTTTTTCTTTGGCCTAATATTAACTTTCACCAAAAAAAAATACATGGCCATCTTTGTAGCAAATTGAATTCTCCCACTTTGATCACCAATTATACAATTTAGACTCATAAATTTCAATTAGAATAAATTGACCTCTAATATTTTGTTCCATGTTTAATATTCCCCCCATGTTTTTAAAAGGTTTAAAGATGTTTTAAAAAAAGAAATTTTGATCATATAATTGTATCATTGCATTTAACTATACCTTTGCGCACAAAACTTACTCATTTCATGTTAAAGCATGTACTTTGTGATATTGGTATGATTCTGTTGCGCCATTCCAAGCATATTATACTTTATCTTTTCACACGCTTATATATAGTGGTCTACACGACTACACCTATTATTGTGTGATTGTCTTTTTTTAATTTTATTTTCTCGAAATTGGTTATATAATTATGGAGTTCTAGTCATCGGCGAATTTCGTTATTTATGAAATTTGAACAACGGATATTAAGTTAGTTATAAAGATTTATAATATATATTGCACGTAAATTAATTAAAATTAGGACTACTAATACAAGTTGAGATAGACTCGCCCAAAATATGCAGTTATTCTATGTATCTCTTATTTTGCCACACATTTTTATCAAGTTTTTAAAAATGTTTCAAGTAACTATAAGCTATAAGATGTCTTATTATTAATTTCTTATCCTCTAGTATTCTCCTTGTATTTTCAAACTCCTTTTATTTTATAACTAGTTATTAGGCCCGGGCTATGCCCCAGGTAAGAAAATTTTCATTTATTAATATTATACTTTGATATAATATCACTAAATACAACTTGGTTTATTTAGTGGTTAAAACTTTAGTACATGAACTTGAGGTCACAGGATCAAAACCTATACTATGCAATTTCTAATTTTTTCATTGTACATGGATTACATGAACTAAAACTCGCTAGGGAAAGCGCCACGTGGAACCGTTCCTGGTTTACGTACGCTTTTTGATATATTAGTATAGATTCAAAGGCATTTATAACTAAAATTCCAAAATTAAAAGCTTTTAAATGGGAAGGTAAGGATATAAAAAAAATATTAAAATAGTTTTTATATCAAACACTTCTTAACTGAATAGTTTCGATTGATTCCTAAATTTTCTTTTATGTTGATTGTCAAATAATGTTTGTATATATAGTCACCAATTCACCGGTACAATAATTATATGAAGACAACTTATTTACTTAATTAAGTGATACATATTGACTTAAAAGTGACCCAATTTGGGTAATGACTACCATCAACAAAATTTTTGAGATAAACTTAATAAATTAAACGGTTTTTTCACCATATACCCCTGACAAATTTTTTTTTGCACCATATACCCTTTCGACTTTTGAAATTCACCATATACCCTTCACTTTTCCAAAAATACATCAAACTACCCTTAATGACTAACGGCGTTAAACTCCGTTAGTCATTAACCCCTAAATTCCCATTTAATCCTAATTAACTATCCTAAACCTAACCCTAATACTAATACTAACCCTATACTTAACTAATCCAAAAACCTAACCCTAAAAGCCCACCAGCCCAACCCACTCACAACCCACCACCCCCACCCCCACAACCCACCACAGCCAACCACCACTCCTAACCACCCAAACCCTAACCAGCACCGCCACCACCTGACCCACCACAACCTGACCCACCACCCTCACCCTGACCGGAATTTCGCACCCCACCCACCGGATTTTTGCACATGTGACCCCCACTCCTGACCGGAATTTTGCACCCACCCACCCCACCGGATTTTCGCACATGTGACCCCCACCCCTAATCGGAATTTCGCACCCCACCCCACCCCCACCGAATTTTCGCACCTCCCCCTGCCATCCCCCACCACGCAACCCCCTCCCCCCTTCCGCCATCCCCGATCACGCAGCACCCCTTCCCCTTTTCTCGCAGCTCCCCCTCCCTTCTCCCCCCTATTTCAGCCTGATTTCAACGAGTTGAACTTGCGACTGCCATATTTTTTGCGGTGCTGTGCAAGTTTAACTTGCGGCTGCGCGAGTTTGCCGTGGTGCCACCCGACGAGGCTGCGCGAGCTTGCCATGGCTGCGCGAGTTTGTGCTGCGGGTGTTGTGCTGCGGGTAGCGGAAGAGGAGGGAGATGCGGCGCTGCAGGTGGCGGAAGGGTTTTGGAGGGTTTCGAGGGTGGTGGGTGGTGGGGGGGGGACTGCAGTGGTGGGGTGGGGTGGGGTGGGGTGGGGTGGGGTGGGGGTGGAGGTTAGGGTTAGGGTATTAGGATTAGATTTAGGTTAATTAATTAGGGTTAGAGGGTGATTAGGGGTTAATGACTAACGGAGTTTAACGTCGTTAGTCATTAAGGGTAACTTGATGTATTTTTCGAAAAGTGAGGGGTATATGATGAATTTGGAAAGTTGAAAGGGTATACGGTGCAAAAAAAAATTGTCAGGGGTATATGGTGAAAAAACCGTAAATTAAATGTTCACATATATACTTAGCTTGTACTTATATGTATATAATTAAAAACCAATGAACTTAGCAAATGGGTATATTTTAGGGGTATTCAGGAAAATCCGCCCCCGAAAAATCTTATGACCCACAACAACAAAAGTCGGGCATCAAATCTATTTTTTTAAATCAGGTCGGGTAAAAATGCATGAGCCGGGTCGGATAATGGGGAGTATATATACAAACGAGTACCCGAGTACCTGGACTTATTGTTTCCCAATCTCTCACCAAGCCTTTGAACTCTCCCCTCTAATTACACTGTTATTCACACTTGATTAACACAATATTGAGGAGCCAACCTCTCGGTACACCATCGTAGTCCTATAATCTCTCTCTTCTTTAATTTTCATTTTTGTTGTAATCTTTAGTTTTCATGAATGATTTGGTTTTGTAACCAAATATGTATTACTTACCTCAAATTTTCATTTTACTCGTGTACATCGCAAATGGCCAAAATAAGATTGATTTTGTAATTTTTCATTTACTATTGAGTTTGTTGTGCTAATGATCTTTTTTTTTGAGGGGTTGTTGAGCTGATGATCTGTTCAAAATATTTGCAATTTCTTTTTTAGGTGAAAATGTTTGGAATCATAAACTTTTTGTTGTAAGTGAATATGGATATGGGCAACGGGCTTATGTTTCTTTTGTATAAGTTGAAGAAAATTTGTCAAAAAAAAACCTTTTAGACGTTCAATTTTGCAAGAAAAAACCTTTTAAAGCATTTTTTACGAAAAAAAATCACAAACTTATTTTTTCTTGCAAGATGAAACCTATTCTCATTTTCTGGTGTGGTTTTTGAGATGCATAGGGGTGGTGTTGCAGTTAATGGAAAGAGAGGGTTAAAGAAAGATAGAAGGGTCAACGCTCGAATTGAGAAAAATCACACCGAAAAATGGGAATAGGTTTCTTCTTGCAAGAAAAAATAAGTTTGTGGTTTCTTTTTGCAAATAATGCTTTAAAAGGTTTTTTTTCGCAAAATTGAACTTTTAAAAGGTTTTTTTGGCAAATTTTCCTAAGTTGAATTGAGTTAAAGTGATAATATGGAAGCTGGCTGTAATACTCCGTATTTTTTTTTACTAAGTCATTATTTATATTTTTATAAAAGCTTTAGTTTTTAAAAAAGTTTTATTTACTAAAAAGGCTTATTATTTATTAGAAAGACTTTTATAAGAAAGGTTTTGGGTATTTAAAACAAATTTTAGCCCAAATGAATTTTGGGCCTAACTTTCCTAAGTTTTACATTCAAGTAGTTGGTTCAAAATAAAATTAAAAATATTTTAAAAACCATTTCAAAAAGGATTTACAAAAGAAAAAAAAAAGAAAAAAAAAATCTAAAGTAAACAATTTCGGTGCAAACTCACGCCAGTGAGTTGCATCCAAATTGGTTAATTTTGTTTGACTTATCTTTTGGTTAAATTTGTTTGTTTTATCTTTTGGTTGTTTTATCTTTTGGTTAATTAGCATCTAGACTATTTATCTTATGGAATATTCCTCTATTCTAGCTATATTATCATAAAAGATAGTTTATCCTAGCTAAAATAATTATCTTTTCTCAAAAATCTATCTTTTAGTTCATATTCCTATTCTTATCCTATTTACCCAACTAGTATAAATAGGGGTCTCCACCCATCATATTCTTCACACCAAATTTGAGAAATAAATCTATTTTCTCAAGTTTAAACTCTCTCTCCCTCTTAGCCTACCTTTTCTCTTTTCCCTAGTAGTTATTATTATTCAAGGTGCGTGCATATGTAGATCTTTAAAATATTGTTAATATCATGTTTCTAAGGTTATCGTTTTGGATTAATATTCTTGTTTTATATGAGTTTGGTCGTGCACCTGATGAGTTTTTGCATGTACAAGTTGAAAATCTAATAAGTAACTATGAACCTGTATTTAGTCTAAAGTCAGTCTGCCTTTTTAATTCTTTAAGACGTGATTTACTACATTGTCATTATATTTTATCAATGATGAGAGTTTCAACATTCATATTATCATTATTCTTAGTATTATTACTATCGTTGTTAGTATGTTTTTAAATATTAACAAGTTATTAATTTATGCCTTTACATGGCTAATTTTATAAGAATTATTATTCTTTTTAAATGAGGATTATTTCCAAAGGATTTTTATTAGATATATGATCTTTTATGATCACAATTTATAAAGAGGCCACGGCTTGTTATTTATTAGCAAGAACGGTAGCTATTATATTATTTACCCATGTACTTTTTGTATAAGTCATGTGGACAAGGTAGTTCCCCTCGTAATAGACTCGGTAAGGAATACTAAACTTGGGGGTGTGCACACTTTAGGCAAGGTACCTAGGCAAGGAAAAGGATTTTTATCAAAGGTTATATACTTTATATTATACAAGTATCCAAGGAGTTTATACAAATTATTTCAAGTATCCAAGGAAGGTTTATATGAGTAATTTGAATGTTTAATAAAGTATTTAAATTTCCGCATATACATGTACTCAGTATTTTTACTGACACGCATTTTGTTTTGTTTTGTTTTATGGCTTTGTCCCTGTGATGACCCTTTTGGTGAGCAGATTTACAGGTTGATGCATACGTCATATGGGGGAGCTAGTGAGGAATCATAATTAGTTAAGGAGTTATTATTTTATTTTCTTTATTTCCATTGTTATATAGTTGTACAATAAAGTTTATATTAATAAAGAAAAGTTATTTTGAGTTATTTCCGCTGCATTAGTTCAAGTTCAGTATATAGCTAGTATTAAAGTCTTTAACGTTATCACGTGGCGGTAATACTCTCAAGTTTCTCAAGAAGTTTTATATTAATATATCTTTTCCAAAAGAGATAAATTTGGGGGTGTTACACTGGCAAGCAGATAAAAACGAGTACCCTATGCTCGACCCAAATAAAGCGGGTACCCGGTTTATTTTTGCAGGTTGGGTCATGGGTCGCTTTTTTAACTACTCGTAATTGCGGGTACCGGCATGTCTGGATACCCGATTATGAACACCCCTAGTATATTTATAGCAATAGAGAAGCTTCTTGTTTCGTGCAAAATAGTTGGCCTTAATATTTTCTTGGCTAATTGGAGGCTTAATTTTGGGATAGAATCAATCCATCGCTTAATACACGATTTTGTGATTGATTGATTATGCCTAATTAATGTGATTCTATATAAAAGTTCCTATTATAGACGATAATATACACACGCTTGGAACAAAAAGCAAAATAACACATGAGCATAATGCATTTAAAATAATACATGTGTCAACTTTTTTTTTTTTTTTTTGCTAAGTAATTAGGAGTTATATTCATGCCAAAACTTTACAACCTACACCAGGAGAACTAATTACAATCATGCGTGAGTTCTCTTAACCACATTCTATCACTTCTAGATATTTTTATTTCTTTGACAAAACACTATAGATTCTATCTGTAATTGTGTATTTAATCCTATACACTTGTTTATACACCATATCCAGTTTACTGTTTCATAAAACATCATTCCTGTCCCACCAAATTTGATATGCAGTCGCACAAATCACAACACTTCTCACTTGGTGCCTGAATCTGGAACCTCCACTACTGCTTACCATCACTATCATTCCTTGAATTGATCTATCCTGACATCTCAAATTCAGCCATCTCAAACAGCTCATAATTATAGCCTCACTAAAAGGACATGAAAAAGGATAAATGGTTGTGAGTCTCTCTTTCATTCCCACACAGCAGACAAGTAGGATCATCTATCAGTCCCACATTGTTTAATCTATCAGTGTTAGAGATATATTTTGCATTAAAATAACTTGAGGAGAAAGAAATAACCAACAAGAAGAGGAGGAGGAATCATCAGCAACAAGGGGAGGAAGGCGACGGCGCTTCACCGACTGCTGTTGCCGGTTGGTGGGCAACTGTCGTGGCTGGTCGGAAAAACCAAAGAAAAGAAAAAGGAGGAAAGATAGAAAGCCAAAAATAGGAGAGAGACAGAAGAGAGAAAATAAAATGTTTAGTGTGTAGTCAAAGATATTTCTTGTTAGTGGACTGGATCAGCTTTAATTTAAGCTCGACCCGCATCCAATCCTCAAGACCTAACCCTGACCCGCTATGGACTATGACGGACCGCGACAGCCCTTTTCCGACCCGACCAATAACTAGGCCTTATTAGCAGTGGTCACTATAGAATTTCCGTGTTCGGATAGAGGAAGCGGACGAAAGCTAATCTACGTAAACCGCGAAAGTTCAAAATGTTTTGCGCCGAATTCCCCCTTTCAAAACGTTACAAAAAAACAAGTTAACGAAAGATAGAAGAAAGAACTAAAAAGAGATCCTTTGAGTTAAGCGGGGTCCGCAAAAACCCAAAACCCTTTGATTCTTCCGTTTCCTATCAACATGACAGTTTAACTCCTCTCTCTCTCTCTCTCCTCAAATCTCTATTATCTAAATTAACAATGGCGAATCGCTTTTGGGGATTTATGCATGATGATGATGATGATCCCCCAAATGAACCGTATCGATTTCCGTTATTAGAAGTCGAAGAAGACGATGAAGATGAGTACGAAGAAGAAGAAGAAGAAGAAGAGGAAGAGGAAGAGGAAGAGGAAGAGGAGGAGAGAGAAAATGATGAAGAAGCTTATCATTCTGTGGCTATGGCGTCTAGGGTTTCGGAAATTGAGGAGAGAGAAACTGAGGAAGAAGCTTCTCATTCTGCGGCTATGGCGTCTAGGGTTTCGGAAACTGAGGAGAGAGAAAAGGATATGTCGGCAAGGTTGATTCATGATTCTGAAGCTACGACATCGTCTTGTGGTGAAGGAGAGGATAGTCAGAAAGAGTGGAATTATAAAGAGGATACTGAAGGTTTATTTTGCTCTATTTGTATGGAACCTTGGACTACTTCTGGTGAACATCAACCTAGGTCTTTCTCTCTCTTTCTGTCTTTTCTTCTTCAATTATGTTTATTTTGCGATTAATTGTGTATAATTGATGTTTACTGCTTTACAAATGATTGTATACTAATTGATGATATATGACATTACACTAATAGAGGGCTAATAAATAGCAAGAGATCTCACATTGATGTTGATTATCTAGATTATAGGTAATTCTTACTGAATTATATGCAGTCTGGACAATGCAGACTTCCAATATTATATGTTTCATATAGTTTATCCATTTCTCATTCTCAATAAGTTAAACATAGAGAAAGCGGGGGGAAAACCAAGGAGCCTAATTCTTTCAGATTTTGGCATGGAAGTTGTCATGAATCCTTTGAGCTGGTCTTGAAATTGATTTCAAGTGCATTATGTATATTTATGGTTCGGAAGCAATTATGTTAGCTACCTTGTGCCGTGCTTTATAATGAGTGAAAGGAATCAAGTTCTTGTGAGGAAGTTCTTTTTTTCTTTACGACGGTTAAGCTTACCCTTTTTTAATTTCAGATTTTTTCTAGGTAGTTTCAAAGGATCCATCAGTCATCAGTGGTGTCTGTCTGTTATGCATTGCATGCATACACAGTCTTTTTTTCATACAATGATAGCAACACCTGCTAGGTTGTAACTGATGGTTTATCATCTGGATATAAGGAATGCAGTTGTCTCACTTGTGGGCACTTGTTTGGAATGTCTTGCATCAAGAAGTGGCTTGGACAACGAAGAAACTCGGGAAAGGTACAATATCTGAAATTCATGTGTTATTATACATCTTTGATATCTAATGTGGCAAAAGTAATATAATGTACTTTCTTGTTGTAATTCATTATCTGCCTACTTTTAGTGTCCGCAATGCAACAAGAAGTGTACATTGAAAGATATCCGGAGGATCTATGGGTCAAGGGTTGTTGTAGTTGATGCAGAGTCACAGAAGGTAGAATTATATGTAAAATGTTATGGATTTTTGTCGGATCTCTAATAAGAAAGAGTCTGAAGCAGTTTACCTTTTTACTTTGCAGAGAATACGATTTCTGGAGACTAAATGTGATTCTCTTGAGAAGAAGGTATGGATTGTCACTTTGAGTTTTAAGATTGCATGGCATATCTCTATTCTTTCATCTCACTACCGAAGGTTATTATGGGTTATGGCATGGATTTCATTGTCTTGTTGCCATGTTTGCTGTAATGGCAACTCCTTTTCTTTTTTTTACCTATATGTTAGTTACTTGGTATGTTGCTACTTTAGTTTATTTAGGTCACATCTTATGCTGAAGTTACTGCTATGATAGTCTGGTGCATTTTTGAAGCTTTGGAGAATATCTGTATGTCACCTATTCTATTTTCCTGGTCATGTGGTTTCTTCTGATCTCTCTGGGAAGACAAGTCATATGGTCCGATGCCTTATGTCCTTTGAGTTGTGATTTTTTTTTTTCCCGTATTATTCAGGATGAAGAATGGCGTAAGAAGGAAGTTGATTGGCGTATGGAAATGTTAGTTTTACAGAAGCAAGATGAGGAGTTGTGTCAGCTAGTCGAGCAACTTAATGAGGTAGAATTGTAGATTGAGCTTTCATTTTATGGTCTATTACTTGATGTTTTTGCCATTTAGTGTCTTCTGTGTGCTAGTCGGGTCCAAGTGACATGCTCTTTTAGATGCTGCATTGCTGCTGTTGTTATAATCTTTATGTTGATGGCTATAAATGACTTCGTACAATGAACTCAAGAAGTGTTTCAAGCTCTAATATGTTGTGTGCATGTGAGTACAATGAATAATTTTCTCCTAGAGATTTACCCTCCTTCTTTGCATTAATCAAGGGAGGTTTTCAGTTTTGGCTAGTGTGTTTTCATTTTGCTTTAGGTCCCTCAATTCTAATCTAAGTGTCTCTTTTCAGAGGGCAGAAAATCTTAAACGTGCACTGTTAGAAGTAAAAAATGAATCATTGATCGTGGATTGTGATACTGATGGGTTTCAAGAAAGATCAGCTAGAGGTAATCTCGTTGTGGAGTGATATTTTTTCCTTTTTCAGCCATTACATGGTACTTAGCTTCATCTGTTGCAGAAGTTGCCTTATGTATTGAGTGATGCTTTTCCGTCCGAATGGGTATGATTTCCTTATAATTGTTTATTTATATTCTCATTATTATGTATCATGTTCTGCAGGGCTCAAGGTTGGACTAACTAATAGGACAGTTGCGCCTTATACATTCAAATTACAGGTTGGTTTCACTGATGGCTTTTTTAAAAGGGAAATTTTCAAAATTTAACGTTGCCCTTTGAAATTTGCACCACCCTAAGGTTTGTAACAATCAACTATATACCCTTAATGACTATCAAACATCAAAATGTCATGAATCAACCCTCATAACAATTAACCAGAATTCCATTAATCCTTCCACCGATCTCAACAAATTTTGGCATTGTGGTTAACTGTGTGGAGGGTGAATTAACAATTTTTTTGATGTATTATAGTCATTAAGGGTATATGGCGGATTTGTTACAAAATTTAGGGGTACGTGGTGCAACTTTTAAATTGCAGAGCTACCTAGTGCATCCTTTAAAAGTTTAGGGGTACCTCATGAAAAATCTCTTCATCTTATGATGAGAGGAGTTCATATCTGAATTTTCAGTCTGTGGTTCCCAAATTATCACCAACGGTGCCTTTTTCTTGGGAGTTTTGCCTGTGGTGCACAAACACAATAATCTTTGTTCAATCACTGTTGAAATAGTGTTTGTGGTTCTTGTTAGTGTTTAAATTGTTTGATCCCTGCTGGATGGAATTTTGAAAGGGTGTGATATCAAATAACCGTTTGCAGTACTTTGTTCAGCCTGTCCATATCGAGAGCCTTCCTTTGCAGGAATTGAGGCTGGCATTATGATTTAACCTAGTGATTTAGTTTGTCTTTAAGAAAGATTTGCCTTTAAGAAAAAATGATTTAGTTTGACCATAGTTTGTCCGTTCTAATGGACTTGTGGTTCATTGGTGTTGCATAGATCACTTCGTGTCACTTTGTTGTTTAGCAAAGGTTCATGTTTGTTCAGATCAGTAGAAGCTCACTGTTTAACGATAGTCTTGTCATATTTTGTTTGGCTTGCTGCAAGATAGCATGTCTTTACGTGGTTATAAATCAAAATAAAGTTCTTCTACAAATTGCTATCTGCGCCATTAGGAAGAACCCTTTTCCATCTCTTGTGCTTTCTGTTTCCGGGAAGTTGATGCGATGATGTGGAAAGGGGAACTAAAGGATTTGGATAGAGGGATCAAAATTATTTGCCCTGAGCTTAGAGAACCAAAATCTCTAATAAATGTTTAAGCTCACTGAGCAAATGAAATTTCCTACTATTCATTTTCTCGAAAATTTTCTGCTTCCTAACTTTTCTCTTTGACAGTCTATGCTGTCAGTTGTCACCTTGTGTGCAATCAGTATCAGTGGACTGACCCCTGATCTTATACAGTTATATACTTTTATTTCATTTGTGAATATGCCTTCCAGTGTCAGCGATGGCTTGCGTACAAACCTGTCAAATGGGTTGGTCGGGTTGGGGTCAAATATCTTCAGGTAAGGTTGATGACTACTTATTCATGATCCAGAGCCTTCAGGTTCGGGTTGACCCAACGGGGTAAGGGAAATTAAGATGCCCTATTTATTCTAATTTTTAAGTGCAATATATATACCAAAATATACACAATACAATTCACTTATAGCATTTTATATCAAATGTAGTCAGTTGTAGCCAACTCTAAGTATACAAATGATGTTCAAGTCCAACAAATATCATGCTTATACCAACAATACTAATAGTTGCCAATATTTTTTGCCAAAAGTTCCTGATAAGCCCATTTTATTGCTATATGCAGTGCCTTTCGGGTTGGTTAGGTCAAAAACTGGTTGGTCAGTTTTGACTTTTGATTCAAGATTTTCTACATTCGAGTCCTGATAAACTCAGATTTTGAGTCACAACATTTTGTTCAAGAACCAGTTTTTTCGGGTTGGTTTTGGGTCGATTTTTGATAGGTCTATTTGCGTTCATTAAATTCGGTTTAGCTGATGAAATGTATCTATTTTCATGTTGATTAACTTAAAAACATTTCAACTGTTGCAGCAAGAGTTGGCAGTAGATGGTGCACGATATTTTGATGTGGATGATGCTGGTCAAACATTGATTATTGCACGAAGACCGACTAGAATTGGTGGACCCCATATCCTTACCAAAGTAACTTTCACCGTTCTTTATTGCAATCTGTTTGAGGTGATCTGCACTGCTGCAGAACTAACTTTACACTGTCATACTGTAGATGAGCTTAGTTTCCCCTCATGAGCAAGATAACGTGCTACTTCCTTCGTCAGTCAAAGGAGTTAGGGACTTGCATCTTTCTTCGTTTGCCCGACTTGCACTACTGGCTTCAATGGGGAAGAAACTATCAGTATTAAGGTGCGGATGAACTTCTGATTTGAATTTATCCTTCCTTCCCCAACCTCCCCGCCCTACCAAAAAAATAAAATCCCTCTGCGCCAATGTATTGTTTGGAAGATATATTTTTCTTGTGTCATTTTTATTGCCAATTTTTATTTTCTCTTTAAAACTAAAACACTACTTGCCATAGCATGCCAACCTTTTTTCAACGATAAATGTTCAATTTGATTAAAAGCTTAATCTTTATTGTTCCTAGAATTTGATGGATTAACAAGATATCTCTCACATTAGGCGTCTCGTAACTTTCTTGTTCTTTTTTCCTTTTATGTCTCTTTTCAGTATGGAAAGCAACAATATTGTCCTCAACTATGATTTACCGGTACAGTTTCTTTACTTTCTGTAGTTCTTCAATACAATTGTGCAAAATTGCTATGCTATGTTGAGTATGTTCAGATAAACACTTGGATCATTGCAAAATTTAAGCAAAAAGTAGATATTGCTGAAAGTGTACTTCATGATCTGCTTAAAAAATGCATCAGTCTACGTTGAAAGTAAGCCTAACTTTGTAAGTTGATGGTGGTGTCATAGTTTTAAAAGACTGCCGTATCAATTCGTGTTGGCCGTGCTATAACAGTTTTCAAAGTTAGCGAACCGAAACCAGCCAGGTCAAACCTGCTTTCATTAAACACTGCATTTTCGCCCAAACCTACCTTGATAAAGTGTATCGCTTGATTTTTCTGCCACAACACGCTACTTTTCCGATTTTTTTTTCCAATTTCATTTAACCCATCTTGAAGGAAGTGTATTTTTATTTTACTAGAGTTCGTAAAACTGTAGACATATGAATAGAGGAATAAGTAGAGGGAGAGAATTGTGTGGAGGAACTGAGGAAGCTTTGCTAGTAAAGAAATGAAATTGAAAAAGGTAAAGGAAAAGAGAGAAAGGGGGTAGGACCAGCTGGTTGCATTTGATGAGCGAGTGGGATTGGGTGAGCTTTTATGTAATTGAAGTGGGGCCCAACTAAGAAAAGTTGAAGTTCTATAATGGATAGGCAACGTTGACCAAACAAGTAAAGACATGATAGCTGTGAGCCTTGTAACTAAAATGCTTGAGGGAGGCTTAAACGATTCGGATACAGAATGACCGGCAATATGATGCTCATGTGATGGTGTGACTATGTGATGGCACTTGATGTTTTCTGGTTTTTGTGACGGTGAGCCAACAATACCCTTGAGGTTTAAAGGGTTATATGTTTGATATTGGTGAACCTCTTATTGTATTTGAGGGAAGAAAAGAATGTGCATATGATTTAATCCTCTCTATCATCAAGAGAAGGCCTAAAAAATATAGGGTTTACGGGCCTAGATCACGATATAAGTTGAAAGCAATAACAGCTTAAGAGCTACCATTAATTATTCAAGCACCCAATACAAGTGAAGGTTGAATCTTTTGAAGGAAGAAAGCAGAACTTCAGTAACAAAGATTTGAGAGACGCACTCTTAAAGTTGTAGGGCCCAATCTTCATTCAGCCATCAAAAGGTACGAATTTCCCTTTATTATACATATTTACTCTATTACTCGGACTCGGCATGTTTTGCCAAATACCCGGGTCGGTATGAAACGACACCAAGTCGGGTATGAAATACGAGTTGGATCCTGCAAAATGCACTCAGACACGGCAAGGGGCTAAACCCTAGAATTCGAATGCGAAGAGGAGAAGAGAAGAACAGGAGAAGAGAACTTACCTCGACCGTCGTTCGGAGATATGAACTCGCGGACCACCGCCAGTCAGTTCTTCTTTTCCTTCGCTTCTCTGGCTTTTCTGTCTTCTGTCCTCTCTCTTCAATCTTTCATCTTCTCTTCTATTTCTCTTTTTTCTTTTTCTTCTTTTTGTCCTTTATGGACCACGTGAGCTTGGCTGCGTGAGTGCGTGACTTTGCTTTTCTTTTTCTTTTTATTTTTCCCTTTTTTTTACAGGTTCTTTTTAATTTTCCTTACCTCTCCTTTCCTTCTTCAGTTTTGCCTTTTTTTTTTAACACTTTTGTTCTTTATCCTATGACCAGTACCTTAATCTTACTAGTAACTTAATGTTATTAGTATAATATAAATAATTATAAAATTCAAAATTAGTAATAAATTATACATTATAAAATATTTATTTCTCATACCCATACCCGTGTCCAAATCTCAGAGTCCCTGTCCTGATTTTTCAGAAGTGCTGTACCGGACACTCGGATCCGTACCCATATCTGTCACTCCTAACCAAGTCCAGGTAACATAGCATATTTAGGGAGCAGGAGGGTACCAAAAACCCATGTTCTTAATATAAAGACCTATATTTGATTTTGGATGTTAAGATTCATAAAGAACAATCAAATAGCCTTAAAGGAATAGTCCACTTGATGATGTTAGCTCTCAGTATGCTCGCATCCCTTTATAATCTTGTTGTTTTCACAAGTAACTTCCTTTGATCTCCTTTGCTTTTAAAAGTTGATTTTTGGATTACTTCAATTTATCTCCAACAGCAATGTAAACTTACTTTAATTTCCTAAGCTAAAAGGGGATTCAACCCAAAACAACCCATAAATGTCATTTCTTGGCTATTTATCCGAGATCCTTTATTATTTCATCTTTTGATGTTACCGTACTCAAATAATACCTCTTTAGTCTCTAGACCTTTACTTTTTTTCATAATGTTGCGAATATTAATACTTGTTTTCTACTTCTATCGGTGTGTTTAATCTTTCGATTGGATCAAAACAACTCATGAATCAACTAATTAAGGGATGATAGGAAAAATAAATCTTTATTGCTTCTTTCTAATTTTTTTTGAATCTCTAGCACGAACCATATGTTAGGTAGAAAACAAGTAATGGTGTTTGCTAGCTACTGCATGAATGTAGGGCAGTCATATAAAACCAATATATCACTCCCATATAGCTAGGTACGATGTATTAAATTGGTCAAAATGTTAATTGGCCGTGCAATAGAAGATGAATCTACATGCCAGTAGCTAAAGAATCAATATTTTGTGAACACAAAATTAAGGAGGGATGCTCATGCATCAAAGCCTCTTTCTTGGAAAAGAACTTGTTCCGGCTCCTTGGTAACAATGCTGCAACTTACAGTATTGGGAAGAGTAGAGGCTCTATTTACAAGAAGGCATCAAAACCTTGTTGCATATCAACACTTTCATCCAGATCCATTAGACCATAACTAAGAACATGAATTCAAGAGCATAATGAAAAGATTCCGTAATCAACATTACATGATTGACTTCAAACATGATCATCAAGTATTTTTTTTTACCCGTTCTTGTTGTTGGAGTAATATGATATTTAAGGATTACTGACGTGAGGATGAATAAAAGCAATATTTTTATGACAACCTGAATAGACGCATTGTGAAGGCTGCTAGATTTATTACCAATATGTGGCAAGCATCTTAGTTGAAAATTTAGTAAAACTGCACCTTGCTTGGCTTTGCCTTACCTTGGGCAATTGCGCCAGGGAGCTTTGAAAAGTCAGCTTCCTACTTCAAGTTCTTCTTCCCTTAGATCGAACCTTCGAGCCACTAAAGCCATATTGAACGTTGTTAAGTTGATGGGATGCCTTAGGTGCTACCAAGATCTCCCTTTGCTTTCTCCACTTTAGTTCTTTGACTCTTGAAGGGATTACTTCTCCACCTTCGCATCAGTCATTATGGCCAAACCTTCTTTTGAGAGTTCGTTATTCTTGATGCATTCAGAGCTTGTAAGGAAGTGTAGCTTGTTCCTTACCCCCCATGGTTGAAGGTTAGGGTTTTTAGTGCACCACTTCCCCTCCACTTCTATTTGATCTCTAATGATAGAGAGTTGAGCTTGATCCTTAGTTTTCATGGTGGAAGCTTGATTTTTATTTATCTACTAATGTTGCATTGGGAAAGGGGTTAATAGTTTTACCAATGAAGTGATGAACAATTGGTGAGAATAACTAACTGATTTTTGGCAAGGAGCAAAATGAAAATTTGGGTTTTAGGTGGAATTTAGGGGTTTGGGATCTTTGTGGGGTTGGCTTTTGGTGTTTGAAGATGGGGGAGAGTTGTTGGAGTTTTTGTTGAAGGATACTCTGGGAGGGTTAAGAGATAATACTCCTATCCTTTCCATATTATTTTTCTTCCTCACCTCTGGTACTTGGATCAAGAATAGTGGTTTAGGAGCAGTGATGGAGGCAGTATGTAACTACCACTGATTTTTTCTTTAAGAAATAAAATTTAGTTTTATAAAAAAGAAAAAAACAAAGAAAAGCCGAGTGTAACTCTGAGCCGTTTAAAAACTTGTGTCCCTGCAAAGATTTTTCTCATCACCAAGTAGTCAGAGCTGAGTACCATTAGAAAGAGAGAGTTTGTAAGTGCAGAAGAGAGAGAGAAAGAGAGTGGAGAAAATTGTGAGAAAAATTAATGTAATTTTTCAGCTTTTTTTTTAGTGTTAGGTGCACTATAGAAATCAAGGCAGCAGTATAGGTTTACTATAAAGAAGCGAATTAGAAAATGTGTACCATGCATTAAGAAAAGTCAAATTTAGAAAGGGTATTATTGAGAATTTTCCAATAATTTTTAGAATTTAGATTGAGAATATATAGATTAATTATGAGTTGTGTCAATTTATAAGTTTGTGATACTTGAATTGGCAATTACATATTTGTGAATTTGTTAGTGAGTTGTATAACTTATAAATTGTTAGTGAATTATAATATGTGACTAGTGAATAATATACAAATTGTGATATTGTGAGTTGTGAGGTACCTTATTTTCTCTCTTCTCTTCTAAATTCTTGTGCGAGTATTAAAAACGGACGAAGTATTAAAATTTTCCTTCTACTCAACCACCAAGCCAACAAAATTCTTCTCCACCAAGCCGTATGACTCTAACCAAAAATCGGTGTGAAAATATGAGAACTGACCATGAACAACTGTATACCATCACAATATTATGCTACCCCTGGTCGGAAATCTTGGATCCGCCACCGTTTAGGAGAGATAAGCAAGAAATAAAAAGGAGTTGGATAAAGAAAAAGTAAGAGAGTATTACTAAAAAGGCTTGCAATTAATTTTGGGACATTTAATAAAAGCTAGTGGGCAAAGTAATGTAGGATAGTGGAAATATAATATACTATGGCGCATGCAGATATCTCAGGTCTTTGTGTACCTTATGTGTGGCCAGTTGATGAGTGTCATCCACAAACATGGTTTGATAAAAATGAACAAGAGCGAAAGGAAAAGTTTGGGAATACCTTTGAGTATACATTGCCAAATTTTCAATGATCCTCTAAGTTGAATCTAAAATTTCTTTTCTATTGAGGACCTTTAAAGGATTCTTAGTTTTTGTATATGAACGCCAAAAGTATAGCTGAATGATTGTTGGTTTTTGTTCCAACTGTCAACTCTAATTATCATCAAATTTAAGTTCAAAATACATTTTGATCAGCAAAGATTGTTTCAATGCGTGCTCTGGTCAAAGTTCCAGTCAGGGCACAGCTGTGCAGGGTGTCGGCATGCTGGTATTGACGAGTACAGCCGTACAGGTGGCTGTGTACCTTTGTGTTCTTGTTTTTGCCTCATAACTGTGCTGCTTCACTAGTAATCTCACTATTGTTTGTGGATACAAAGGCCTATCGCCAGTCTGCTCGTTTGAGCTCGTTTTGCTTCTAAAACTTGAACTTTTGGACTTCAAATTATCTCTAAATTCAACCTAATGTCATCTTGAGATTGATTCCCATCAACTAGATTTATCCCAATATCACGCAGAATATTAAGAAGCCCGCTTGAAGCGCAGCGCGACTACGGTCAAGCGCCTTTTTTGTGCTTGGCCAGGCGATTTCATAGAGGCGGACAATTTTTTTTACATCAGATTTTTTAAATCATTCTTAGTTGAAATAAGGCACACCAAGTAAAGTGCACCTAGGCGCACTAGGATCTTTGACACCTCAACGTGCCTTGAGCTTTTTTCTACATTGATATCATGAGAGAAGCTTAAATAAAAGAGGGATCAACCCAAAGCAAGCCAATTAAATCGTGATTTCCACTTTGATTAACCTGACTTGTTTTAAAAGGGTTGACACTAATGTGAACCCAGTAAGGATGCTATTTTAAGCCTTCAAATTGAGGTATGACTGGATTTTTGTCATGGTCTTGTTTTTGATGGTCCGAATCTGTGGTTAACTCTTGCCTATTGGTGGCAAGAGTGCAAGAAGTGCGAGATTTTGAGACTTCGAGTTTGCCTGATGGACACAAGTGAGGAATTAATTGGGGTTTGGTCGGCAGTCATGACAGCGTCAAGTTTGATAACATCAAAGCAACAATCATAAAGGATGTGCTTTTATTCGATCAAAGATGATTCGATTCTAGTACCTAATTATATAACTTAATCTGTTATGAAGGCTTTTGATTGTCAATACCCCCACCAGACGCTTATATGAATTTATTATACCGCGCCTTAAGCAAGCACATGTGGAGCATGGTTCTCATATACCTAGAAAACTTAAAGTAGATCACTGGCAAACGTCAACACACTGGTTTGTGTCAGATAAGCATGGTCTGGAGGTCTTTCAAATATTAATACTTCCTCCATTTCTGAAAAATAGTTACACTTCTCTTATTACAAGAATCAAGGAAATAGGGGAAACGTTGGTGGGAATAATGGAAAAAGTGAAGATTGGGGTTAAGGAGAGATAAACAATTATAAAATAAAGAGATGTGAGTAATAAAGTAAAAAGGTGGACCTCGTGTCTCAAAATAAACCAAAAAAAAGTGAGTAATTTTTTATGAAACGTACCAAAATAAAAAATTAAGAGTAAAATTTTGTGAGAAGGAGGAAGTATTTGAATCTCTATTATAGAGGTGAAAAGGGGAGGACTTGGTGTCTACCTTCTTTTGCAATCACTCCCAACTAAAGAACAATTACAGTTTCTTCAAGCTTAGGTTTTTTCAGAAAAATAATAAATAAATTTAGTGAACTAAAGAACTTTAATTACAACTTCTCTGACTTTTGGGTTTTTTGCAAAAAAATTTAAATATAAATAATTATATTGAACGAAAGAACGGCAAGGAAGTTCTTTTTTCACTTCACCAGTTTTCTGGAAACGAAAAAATGGCTTTGTATTTGCTTTCGCGCGCATCTGTGCATATAAGGCTAGTAAAATTAGATAAAGAGCACATAATGAATATCTCCTACTAGCTGCTTAAATTTTTAACCAATGGAATGCTTTCCTTAGTTGACGTGACTTGAGTCACTGACCACATTTAGATTGTGGCTGCTGCTGTTGCCTGTTAGGAAGTAAGAACCAATCAGCCAACAAAAAGCCAGGACTGACTTCCCTCTGGAAAAGTAAATAAATAGAAAAGGCTGCTGCCGCCTATATTAAGAACTTTATATTCGGTGATTAAAACCTTAATGAAGCATAATTGACCAAGTATTGCAGGTCATAATTGTTTTGAACCCCTTGAAAAGGTAAAACCAATAATCTTAGATTAGACCCAATTTCTCAACTATTTTTCCTTAGCATTATCAAGGTAGCTCTTGCTTCTTGTGCTACATGGTGCACTGTTGCTATTAAGGACATGGATGATTCTCAAGTGTTGCTATTAAGGACATGGATGGTCCGATTTCTCAACTATTTTTCCTTAGCAATATCAAGTTGTCAGGATGGTATTAGTCATTCTTGGACCATGAGCAGGAGCCTTTTGGCCATTAGCAATGCATGGGATTCATGACTTGGTGGAAAGTAGAGGTAAAAGTAGAAGGAGAGGGGGGGGGGGAAGGGGTGCTTGCAGGTTCTCTTTTCTGAATCTTTCAAGTTCTATTTCCTATTGGAAGAAATTTGTCATTTGGCTTCATGATGAAGCCTTTTTCATCTCCTATTCTCGAGGTTCATGAGTTTCCCTGATTTTCATTGTTGATACAACCCATTTATGTAGCAAGAGAACGGCTTCTAGGTGGTCCCCTGCCCCCTTGGTATGGCACGGGATGGGTGCTCCTTTGGCCGTCCTGACAATGTCCCTAAATTTCCGGGACTAGGGGACAGCAAGAAGGTTTTTGGTCACGTCTTGGAGATGAGACTGACTCTCACGTGGCGTGCTCATGTTTCTTAACGTAGATATTAAAAAATGAGAAAAGGAACTACTTCTCTGGCGTAGGGTTAGAACGTTACGTTCCATCTACTTCTCTCTCTCTCTGTCTTCCACAGTTCGAGCTACCAGCAGGTCTGGTACAGTGGCCATTGGCAACAACAGCAATAATTGTAGACTAGTAGGGAGGTCGTTTGAGAAAGACTCATAGAGTTCTTTCTGTGTCTAGAGAATAATTCTAATGGTCCTACAGATTTGGTTTGCCAGAAGAGTATTTTCTAACTTTCATCTATGATTTATGAATTATGTAATGTTTATAAGCAAGCATTGTGGTATATGTTACCTTTACTATTATTTTAGATGAATGAAGGATTAATTACTGAAGTATGTCTCTTTTTGCTTGCCTTTTTCCCTCTTTTCTTTGTTCCATCAGTTCACTTCTCTTGATTATGAATTACCTCTCCACTATGATGTCTATAGCAATTTTCGTGCTTTGAATGAGCATAGAGGATCTTAGTATTTTGATATACGGTTGGCTGACTGTAATTGCTTGAATTTGCTAGTCTTCCATGTATATCTAGCTAGGGCCGGTAGTGATCATTGGTAGTGCATGTCTTATAGCCATTGTTTTGCTCCAGATAATTTTGAATCTTTGATTTGCTGATTTTTATGATATTCAGGCTGCTGCTTGGTCATGTTCCTGGGATAGCAACAATTCACATTATGTCTATGCTGGATTACAGGTTTGATTACTGTTTGTTCATTCTATATCTTGATGCTATAATTGTACTGTACTATCTAGTACTAATATGCTTCTAGCTAGGGCTGTGTTATTTTTTATTGTTTACGGTCTCTTTTCAAGTTTTACTTCGGTAGAAAGGGTTGTTTGATTCTGATGCACAATGCTGGAGATGGAGCTATGAGTCTGACAGCTATAGGGTATCTCCAACCTCCACCATGCCCTCACTTTCCCATCAGATCAACACTAGGCTCTCAATACCAAGTTTAATCAGATCTTTTCTGTCATTTTCATGACGAACTTCCAATCACATAATCTATTATGCATCTCTTTTTTGGCATATGGAGTTGTTGGTTTCCTGTCCAATGTGCATCCACTCAGAAATCAACATCCTGTCTGATTTTGACTGTTTGGCATTTGTCAAATTTGGGTCCCTGCTCACAACCAAAAAAATTTGGGTCCCTGCTCACAACCAAAATAGTATTGAATTCATATTTCACTGCTGCTGCAATTGTGAATATAGCTATTTGTTCATCAAGAAATCAATGGTCACTGGATCGCTATTTGTGCTCGTCTCTCTCTCTGTGCATTTGTGACACATCGTCCATCTCTCCATTAGCTACAAATCTTTCATTTTAGCCAATATTGGTACTATATACATTTTAAAACTGTCTTATCGAGGACTATTTCCACCAACTTTTGAAATTTTCCTCGAGAAATCATCTACCAAGCTGTTTTGCTTTTAACTAATCAGTGAAATAAAAGGCAAGAAATGAAATTGCCAGAAACAATAATACAATTATAAATATTTGTATAAACCACTTTCGCAGGAAGTGCCGATGGTTTGTGGTTGTCATGGTTGTCTGAGCTTGAAATCCTTTACAATGCGTTCACAATGTTGTAATGCGGCTGAGATTGAATACCATGCCAAGCACATCACTGAATCCATATCAATCATTAACTTCAAAGATACATCTCTCCAAACGTACCTTCTTCCAACTTCTGTACATTAAGCTGTAAGCTAACCGTTTCTCTCTCCCTCTGATTGATGGAATTCGAATTTTGTTTGTACAAGCTTGAACGATAAATTCAAGCTGGCACAGATCAATAGGAGCCAACTAGAGCATACCACTTTGGGAAAGACAAAATAAGCATGAAGTTCGATCAATAATGACATTTGATTGTTTTGGGAAACAATTCAAACACATCTCTTAAAAAACTGCAAGTCATTCTAGAAAATGAGTATTTTTAATTTTTAAAAATGAATCAGGAAGAGAATAAATAGAAAGGATAATAGCAGAGAAAGGAACACAGGAAATAAGTGAAAATAATGATTGTAGTAGTAAGGCTCTGTTTGGTAGGGCGTAAAACATTTTCCTGGAAAATTGTTTTCCTCTATTTTTAATTTTACATTGTTTGGTTTGTAAAGGAGTGTAAAACTATTTTCCTAGGAGTAAAAGTGCTCTAACAATGATGGAAAACCATTTTCCCTTCAAAATGAATGGAAAACTGTTTCCCTTCCTTTTCCTTATCTCTCTTGTACACTCCTACTACCTTTTTACTTTCCCTTTCATTTTCCTTTCGTTTCATCATTTTTCTTACATTCAACCAAACAATGGAAAACTAATTTTGGAATTGTGTTTTTTTTTGTAAATTGTTTTCCATGAAAATCATTTTACACTGAAAAGGTTTTACATCCAACCAAACGGAGCCTAAATGTAAAGAAGGAATGGAAAGAAGAAAGTGAATGCACTTGTAAGGATTGAGCTATAAAGCTTCTTATTAATTGATGTGAGCATGTGGCAGCAAATTTTATTTATGCATAATTTCTTTGCCACGGCATAGAACTGATGATCTACAAAGCACAAACTCATCTGCCACCTTGCTTATCTGTTTTTGACATGTGTTTGACACGCGAGGAGAACATTAAAACATGTTAGACACACTAAAAAGTATATGTTCATATAATTTTAATTTTATGCAGGCACAAAGGGGAAACTTTCTAGCATGAGTCGTACAGCTTAGGACACTCGATAATGGCTTTTGATAACCTCTACCATTATATAAACTTTTGGTTGCTAAGTGGTGAAATATCTAAAACAGTAAAGTGGTTGACTACTGTCCAATATCAAGTTGGCTTGTCATTATCTAGCAATATTGATAGCTGTACAATGAAAAATCGATTCGGATTCTTTCTTATGATTTAAGATGTATGTATATAAACAACATAGAAGCTTGCTGAATATATACAAAAACGTCACTGGTACATATCTAATTTTTTTGGTGCAATTTTCTGTGTCCGTATCCGTTTCTGCACAATATAGCTTATGATTTTGCACGACTCTTTTAGATGTGCCTTGCATGTGTCTGTGTGAGATGATTGTACAATGCCCATCCTGTAACATGGTTAAATTTTTTTATTCAAGTGATGATTGTGTAAAAAGGTTTTGATAATTCTCCAATATTATAGCATTACTCTTTTCCATTTAAATGCTTTTTCAATTTACTTGCTAACTTGTTTTTCCTATTAAACTGTGCAGAATGGTATGCTTTTAGTGTTTGATTTGCGACAAACTGAAAGGCCTTTGGAATCGAGGTTCGGACTGACTTGCAATCCTGTTCACACCATATACTCTCTATTAGAGGATTCACCAGCTCATACAGGAGTTAAGAAACTTCTTACGGCTTCTTCAGTTGGCTTGTGTGAGTGGAGTGTTGGCAGTGAATGTGTAGGGTATGTTTTTTTTTAATTATACTTTATAGTTTCTATAGTTGTACCTGATAGTCCTTTGATTAGTCATTTTTGGTTTGTCATATTTTCATATCTCTATTATATAAGCTAAGGGAGGAGGAGTGGTGTCCTCTTTTGAAGTGACTAAAATACCCTTAATGATCTAATTAATGGAATGATAAAAATTACAAAAGCAAATCATTAAAAATTCTCATTCCAACTTGCCATTTAAAACAAGTTTAAAATGGTATATGCATCAAATACTTCAATCAAAATTAAATGGACAAAATATTTATACCTTATAAAAAAAGATGGCATACATAACGTGCACATGAAAAGTATGAACATTCACTACCTTTGACACTCTTTAATTCAGTTAAACCAACTCATTATTTTCGTTCTTTCTGTTCAATATTCATTCACAAAAAATTAATGTTAACAATCACTCACAACCTTTTTATTTTTTTACATTAGCGAATTAATATATCTAAATTCATCTAACTGTTGAATTTTTCACATTTAAGTTTAATCATAAATAAAGTACGAATGGAGTATCTAATATAATAACAAATTTTAAAATTAACGCACGCATCGCGTGCATATGAAGGCTAGTCTATGTTTATGTTAGGCAGCTTGTTTTCACCCATTACTTAGCAAAGTCTGAATATGATCCATCAATCTGAATCCTATTGATATGCTCAACGAATTTTGTGGAGCACATCATTGCTTTGATGTGTATAATCGGTCTTGAAGTTATTGTCTTGTCACTAAAGTTTTTCTTACAAGTTTTGACCTCTTTCCTTCCTATTGAGCGTAAAAACAGATGCAAGGTTAATCATGAGTGTATATGTGCAACAGTGTAAGCACGACCTTGCTGCTACCCTAGGTTTTGACTTATGACCATAATTGGGATGAATTCTGTAGATACTTGTGAGCTATGACTGATTAAGTCGACAGTCATTTTTTTTTATCTGAATGTGTTTGCTATTGTTACTTTGTACTTGTTTCAAGCTCTTGCCGTTTTCTCTGTTTCTTTTGCTCAGTTTACAATATATATGTTTTGCTAATTTTCTTTTCAATTGTCCGTTGTCCTGGTTCCTTCAGGCCATCATTAGTTACAGAAACAGCAAATCAAGGAGTTTGTATATCACTCGCTCATTGCCCTAGCAGTGACAATATTGTTGCGACATATCGTCCGAAAGTGGAGATGCCTGATGATCATGGCATTTCTCAACTATCACAAGGTCCCTCGTCTACCATGGGGCACCATGTGCAGGGTTCACATGTCTTTATGCAGAGAGTGAATTCTACTTATCAAAGGTTTGGATCAATGCTTGCTTCTGTACCTGGCATTCGGCTTCCGAAATCAACCATTATAGGAATGGGGAATGGCACCCCTGTATTCGCATGTGGAGACGAAGCAATGTCTAATTTAGTCTTGCAAGAGTTACCCTCATTAACAATTATCGAGCGTCTCCAATCTCACCATCCTATCCGTGATGTGAAGTACACTACCTCCATCAAGCCCAGTCTACTTTGCTGCTTGAGTGAAGATACGATGCAGTTCTTCTCTCAAAAACTTCTGTGAGTAAGGTAAATGGAAATCCCTGATTTTTCATTGTTTAGTTCTCACAACTCACAAGCCTCCTTCCCATATCTCTTTTTTCCTTAAAAAACAGCCACCTCATAGTAATACGCTTGAAAATTTTATGTTCACTCATAGTTATTATTAATCGTGGTTCATTTCCAAAATTGAAGACCTCATTAATAGTTGATTTTTCTCATTAGAATTGTGAATTTTCCAAAGTTCATTAAGCACTTAACATTTTTTTTAGAAAAAATTGATTTTATCAATCCCAACTATGGGCGCCCTGATAAAAACAGTCCCAACTTCAATTTATTACTGTTCAGTCCAAACTTTTGGGGGTATTTTACAATAACGGTCCCAGCAGGTTTCTAACCTGCTGTAGCAGGTAAACTTGCCAAAAAAAAAATTCCCTTTTTTTCTATATTCTTCTTCCTCTTTCCTCCCTCCTCTCTTCACTGCTCCCTCCTCCTCCTCCTCTCCCCTGCCACCCAACCTCCCCTGCCACCCAGCCCCCTCCCTCGAAACCACCAACACCAGCCCACCAGCTCCCTCCCCGCAGCCACCACCCCTCCCCCTCCCCCGCAGTCCCCTCCCCTGCAACTGCCGCACCCCCTCCCCTATCCCCACCCCGCAGCCCCCTCCCCTTCCCCTACAGCTACCGCAGCACCCCTCCCCTTCTTCTGCAACCGCTGCACAACCCCCCCTCCCCTCCCCTTCCCCCGCAAACACCGCTGCAAAGGCGACGAGGCGAAAAGCGACGACGAGTGAGAAGAGGCGACGAGAATTGTGCGCGAAGGGACGGGGAGGGGATGGGGGTTGCGCGACTGGCGGGGAAGGGGAGGAGGGTTGCGCGACTGGCGGTGAAGGGGAGGGGGTTGTGCGACTGGCGGGGAAGGGGATGGGGCAGTGCGACTAGCGGGAGGGGGTTGGGTGTTGGGATGGGTTGTTGGGGGTGGTGGGTTAGGGGAGAGGGGGGTTAGAGCAGGGGAGGAGAGGGGAGGTGGCAAGGGGGGTTAGAGCAGGGGAGGTGACCTCTTAAACAGGTTACTGGTTAACCTGGACCGTTATTGTAAAATACCCCCAAAAGTTGGGACTGAACAATAATAAATTGAAGTTGGGACTGTTTTTATCAGGACGCCCATAGTTAGGACTGATAAAATCAATTTTTCCTTTTTTTTAAAAACAATGGTTAAAGATTACGAATGTGACTTTAAAATCAAGGCCCTACCCTCCCCCCTTCCCCCGGTTAAGGTATGGAGAATAGTTAACTCTTAGCCAGTTTGCTTATCTCAAGCTTGATGATGTAATTTGTTGTTTGAAACCTAGATGAGCTAGACGATTTTATTATCATTGCAATATTATTCTTGATTTTGTTCCTTTCATATCTGCAGGTAGTAATAAGAAATGTTGGCTGTTGAGTTGTAATTTGATGTCACTTTCTTGAAGCGCTGAGGATATAAAAGGCGGGTTGCTCTGGGCATATTAACTTAATAGATTATCAATATTATGCTTTACCTTGTATATAAATGCTTTTGGTTCTAATGGAAAGGAAGTAGATTATTTACACGACGTCAACTCTTTTGAAGTCAACAACTTTACTGAAATCATCGAGTTGCATTGAGATAAGTTGAACTTTACTCAACTGAAAAAGAGCTCAAAATAATAGGTCTAATGAGCTTGAGGTCATGTCTTCACATATTTCCAAGATCTTAAATATGAAAGGGAAATACAATATCTTCTAAGCAAAATAAGAATAATTTAAGACAACTATAGATATGATGTGAGAGAAGTCAATGTAGGATGGGAGAGGAAGAAGGGACCCACTATTCTCCATGGTTTGAAGCCACAAACTTCAAAGGCACAAACTGCTCACACCAATAAATAGCTGCAGAAGTAAATCTGCGGTCACGGATTGATAGGAAAGCTCAATGATACGAATCCAAAAAATCTATTTGGCTAAATTTCAGATAGTTTATCAGCTTAACTTATATTCCTCGTTTCAAAATTATTTAGAATCATCCAAAAAAAAAAAAATTAAAATTGTATTTATAATCTTTTCTTTCCTTTTCCTAAGTTACCGACCACTTCACTCCACCACCATTCACCTCCTGCCACACCCATTACTATAGCCACCCACCAGCAACCCCCACCCCTTGCAATCACCACGAGGGGGGGGGGGCGATCCACTGCGAAATGTTCGGCTTGGACATTTTCGCCATGGTGGAAACGTCCAGGTCGGATGTTTCAGTGTATTTTCCCGAAATTCTTTTTTTTGGTTTTTGTGGCTTTCTCGTTGTGGTTGTGCATGGTTTAGTTGGTGGTGTGTGTGGCCTCAGTGGTGGTTTACGTGGTTCCGATGGTGGTTGTAGGGATGGAGGTGGTGGTTGTGGAAAAGAAAAGAAAAAAAGGGACGAGTAAAGTTGAAATGTTTGATGGGACCGGGAGAATTTTAAGTAATTTTGGGATGATGTTTAACAATTTATTTGAGCTCTATAATAAATAATTATAGGTATGCCTCACTAGATTGATGAGTTTTTTTTTAGCCCAACAATAAGTTAGCTAAAAACCCTCACTATTCACTAATAATTCCTTCATTTTCTTATACTTGTAACGTTTGAGATTTTGCCCATTTATTTGTTTGCATTTGACTACTTTTTGGTGTTTTATATGTATAGAAAAATATAGTCATGTGAGATCTTGTTAGATTCTTCTCAATTTAATTTTACAATATCTAATTTTTATAAATTTTCATATCTATAGTTAGAGATATAAAGGGTTAAAACACCCTAAAAGTATGCATGGCTAAACGTGAAAGTCATAATGTTTCCTCCTCTTTTTTACTTGCAATGTACTGACTTTTACGCTTTTCAAAACACAATTTTGACCATTAATATTTCTAATAATCTATTTGTAAAAATTATAAAAAGTTGAAATCTTTTAAATGTATAATAAGATGAATCTAATAACATCTTGCATGCTAAATTTGTATATATATATTAGCAATTTGCGGTTAAAGTAGGCACATAAATAGTGAAAAAGTCAAAATATTATCAGTAAAAACAACGAAAATGTATAACATTGAACATGATATATTATTCTTATGTATTTAGCTAAAAATGTAAGGTCAATGGATTAGGAAAACATGCAAGATTTTAAGTTGAACCATTAACTAAAACTGCAGGGGGAAGTCTGTTTTGGTGGATGAAGAGTAACTTCTCATGATCTCCAAGCCACCATATATAACAACATATCTATCCAATTTCATAAAATGACAGGCACTATAGCAGAACAATGCAATGCAATGAAGGCAAAATAACAAAAGTGTATTCTCCACTCATCTTGGCTCCAGTTCACATTCTTTTTTTGGTTGTTTTGAAGAATCCAAACCTCTTATAGTCAACTCCAATGTATATTACCCATATACTACTAGTTTTATCATTATAATATTAGGTATTATGATATAATTTCTCCCTAAAAAAATGATATTATGATAACTTCTGTACTTCTTGTAATAATTAATTGGAGAATCTATTTTAAAGGGCGTTAGATTGAGAATTAGATTGAGAATCATAATTAAGTACTTGTTTAGTATATATGGGGATTTAATTCCTCTATGAAATTTCATTTCCTAGGAAATTACTTATCTTATGTAATTCCTAGGAAATGACCTAAATTTATTTGGTTGACATTAATGAATTTGCAATTCCCATAAATTCTGATTAATCAAGGGGAGGGTGGGTAATTAAATTCCCACAATTTGTGGGAATTTCATTTTCCCAAGGAATTTCCATTGTACCCATTTTCTCAACTTTCTGACAACCAAACAACCCAAATGAGAAAATCATGAAAATTCTCATTGCGTACATAAATTTCCTGTCAACCAATCGAGCACTTAATTTTATTCTACAAGCACAAATGATACCAAATTGTTAGTTGATAGATTATTGAGAGAGTACTCAAGATTTGAAATTAAATCACATGCTGACCTTAATGTATTTTGTGGAATTGCTTGTACAAAAGCTAATGGTAAATTGTTCCCGTTTCACCAAAAAAAATTGTTCACATTGGATTTCAAACTTTATATCAGTGTTATGAAACAAAGGGAACAGAAAGATTATAGAGTAAAAGATAGCAGAGAAATGATTGCTTTCTTCCGTTGTTGTGTATTGCTACTTATAGCAAATGCCATATTTATACTATATAAGAAATATACTACAAGTCAATATATATACATACAGTACCCTAGTATATATGTTTAGGGAAGAACTTGTCATACATTAAATGTATGACATTTACTTGTTGACTTCATAACACCCCCCCTTGAATAATGGGCATATTTAATAGGCTATTAGTTGTCTTGTTAAGAACCTTGTTAGAAAAGATCAAGTGGGAAAAATCCATAATTAGGGACAAGAGTACGACTACTATGTTTCCTTATATGCTTAAAATTAACTATCTCATTAAAAACCTTGTCAGGCTAAACCCGGTGGGATAAAAACCTGATCGAAGGGAAAAAGAGTGCATGGCATATCATATCCCCCTGATCTAGCATATATCGTGAAGATGACGCATTTCAGTTTTTCGAACTAATTCTTCAAATTTCTTTGCTGGAAGAGATTTGGTAAATAAATATGCAAAATTCTCATATGATTGGATCTATTCGATGTTTATCGTCCCTTCCTTTTGGAGGTCATGAGTGAAGCAGAGATTTGGTGATAAATGTTTAATGTGTCTCCTTTGATGTACCATTCGCTTACTTGGGTGATACATGTAGTATTGTCTTCGTAGATGATAATTAGATTTGTTGTTATTGTTTTCATTCCACACTTTTTCTGGGATATTCCTGATCATTGAATTTAGCCGCACACATTCTCGTCCAGCTTCATAAAGAGCAATTAGTTTTGCATGATTTGATGATGTAAGAGTCAAGGTCTGCTTCGTGGATTTCCAAGATATTGCAGTACCTCCATAAGTGAACAAAGATTCGGATTGAGACTTAGTCTTTTGTGGGTATGATAGGTACCCAACACCTGCATAACCAATAAGTGACGCATTTGGTTTCGACTAATAGAATAATCTAGAGGTGATCATTTTGGCCCGGTCCGGCCCGTTTTTGGGCTGAATTTTTTGGCCCGCCCGTATTTTTTTTTGCTTTGGCGGGCTTTGGGCAAGCCAAAAACGACTTTTTAGTCTATTTTTTGGCCCGGCCCGTTTTGGCCCGCAAAGCCCGCTAATTTAGGCCCGAAATAGCGGGCTTTGGACATAAAAAATCGGCCCGCAATTTAGGCCCGGCCCGACCATTGGGCAAAATTTTTTTGCCGCGGCCCGGCCCATGATCACCTCTAGAATAATCTAAGGTCTTATTTTCCTCGAAGATAACGTAATAAGTGTCTGACTCCATTCCAATGTCTCTTTGTTGGTGCATTACTGTATCTAACTAACAAGTTTACTGAAAAAGCTATGTCAAGTCGAGTATTGTTAGCCAAGTACATTAAGGCACCAATTGCACTTAAACATGGTACTTCAGGACCAAGAATTTCTTCATTTTCTTCTCGCAGTCTGAATGGATCATCTTTCACATTCAGGGAACGCACTATCATTAGAGAGCTTATTTGGTGGGCTTTGTCCATGAAAAAATATTTTAAATTTATTTTTGTATAGTTTGATTCATGGACAAAAATCTGATTTCTCAAATGTTCCATTTCCAGGTCAATGCAAAATTTGTCCTCCCCAGATCTTTCATCTCAAATTCTTTCATCAAGTACTTTGCGGTCACTTCAAGTTTGTTATGAGTTCCAATAATATTCAAATCATCGACATAGATAACAATGATGGTGAATCCTGATTTAGATCGCTTAATGAATACACAGGGACTAATTTGATTATTTTTGAACCATTCTTTAAGTAGGTATTCACTAAGACGATTATACCACATTCTTACAGATTGTTTTAATCCATATAGTGACCTTTTCAATTTTATTGAAAACATCTCTTTGGGCATGTGATTTACTGGTAATTTTAGTCCATCGGGAACTTTCATATAAAGAGCCGTGTCAAGTAAGCCATATAAATATGCGGTCACTACATCCATCAACCTCATTTGCAATCCTTTCGAAACTGATAAACTTACCAGAAATCTTAGTATATTTGCATCAATTACTAGAGAATATATATGTCTCATCATAATCAATTACTGGCATTTGCGAGAAACCTTGGGCTACTAGCCTAGCCTTATATCTAGTAACCTCATTTTTCTCATTTCGTTTTCTCACAAGTACCCGTTTACACCCAACTGATTTTACACCTTTTGGTATTTGGTTATTTGTCCGAATACTTCACGTTTTTCAAGTGGTTTCAATTCTGCATGAATTGCTTCTTTCCGTTTTGGCCAATCTTTCCTACGATGACATTCATCTTCTGTATTTGGTTCTATATCCTTTTCATCGTATGTCATTTCAACCGATATGGAGTAAGCAAAGATTTCATTCAAGACAACATCTTTTCGATTCCATTGTTTCTGTGTAGAAACAAAATTAATTGAAGTTTCATTGTCGTTTATGCTTTCATGTTCTTTTTCTTCTGGAACAGGCTTATCTTTATTTTTGTTTCCATCGTGAATTTCATCATGTTCCGTTGGAGGATTTATATTAATTTCGTTCGTTGTTTTGCCTTTCCTTTTCATTTTTCTCGATTTTGAGTCTTTAGAATTGGGTGGTCTACCACGTTTTCGCCGTGCTATTGACTCATTTTCAAGGACCTTATTGTCACTTGGAATAATTTCAAACCATGCTTGGGTATTCTCAGCTGGTACATATGACTTTGTCCCTTTATGAGTATATGTGAATGCATCTGGCAATTGGTTTGCAATACTTTGCAAATGAATAATTTTCTTTAGTTCTTGTTAATATGAATTTGTTTTTAGGTCCAGAAATGACATTTCCGATACGGTCCATGTAAATTTTGTTTATATGTTTTGTGGGCCTACTTTCTCTCCCCCTAAGGATGGGAATACCGACTCATTTGAATGACAGTCGGCAAATCGAGCTGTAAATAAATTGCCAGTTGTTGGCTCTAAATATTTGATAATTGATGGAGAATCAAATTCAACATATATTCCCATCCTTCTTTATGAACCCATTTTAGTGCGTTGGGGCGGAGCAATAGGTACATGTACAACACACCCAAAAATTCTCAAAAGTGAGACATTTGGTTCTCGACCTGATACTAATTGTATTGATGAAAATGTCTGATAGGCTGTCGGCCTTAATCTTATCAATGCTGCTGCATGTAATATAGTATGACCCCAAGTAGAAGAGGACAATTTTGATCTCATTATTAATGATCTTACAATTAATTGTAGTCTCTTGGGATGATTCAGCAAGACCATTTTGTGTATGTACATGAGGTAGGGGTGCTCAACAACAATCCCAATAGAAAAGCAATAATAATCATTAAAAGTTTGGGCTGTAAATTCAGTAGCATTGTCTAAGCTTATTCTCTTCATTGTATGATTGGGAATTGAGTTCTTAATCGAATTATTTGACCCAAAATTTTTGTAAATAAATGCAACATTTCTAGTTGACAAAAGACTCACATGTGACCATCGAGTAGAGGCATCAATTAATACCATAAAATAGCGGAATGGTCCACACGGAAGGTGAATAAGCCCACAAAGACTTGTACACTATATGCAAATATAGTGCATTATATGGTTATGAAGTACATTATATTAATATTTTCTTATGAAAAAATACACTATATCATATAGAACAACACTATATCAAAAGGGAACATTATTTTAAATTTTTATAAGGTTCTACAAGGCACAAACACTATACTACATATTATATCACATAAAAACACACTATATCACATATAACCCAACTATATCAAATTCCAACACACTATCACACCATCACAAAACCACTTACTTTGCTCTTCTTTGGAGCTTTCGAGATATCCTTCTCAGTTATAGGGTACTCTCTTCTTGCTTGCAACCTCTTCTATAACAATTTTACCAAAAGGATTACCAGCATTAGTTCTTTCATCACCAGGAGGATTAGCAGCATCACTTCTTCCATCCAGGGTGTTCTGCAACAAAAAATAATTGTTCAGAACAAGCATACACTATATCATGTCAAAACATACTATATCATGTCAAATACACTCTCATGTCCATTAACAATCGATTATGATAATCTTGTGTACTATACAAACAAACTACAATATTATATCATCTCCAAATACACTATACGATGTCAATATACACTACCATGCAAAACTATGCCAAAAACAGCAAAAACAATATCATGTCAAAACACACTATATCATTCCAAAACACACTGTATCATTCCAAAATACAATATATATATATCATGTCAAAACACACTATAGCATGTCCATATGCACTGTTATGCAACACTATGATGCCAAAAAACGCATTATTTCAAAGCACACTGTATTATTTCAAAATACACTATATCATGTCAAAATACATTATATCAGGTTAATATACACTACATCATGCAAAATACAATGCCAAAAAACAACACTATCATGTCAAATACACTATATAATTTCAAAATACACTTTATCATTTTAAAATACACTATATCATTTCAAAATACAATATATCATATAATTACAAAATTCCCGAATTGTATGACAAGTATAGTATAATTACAAATACACTATATATTTACAAAACACACTATATCAATTCAAAATATACTATATCATCACAATTATTATTTATCACAAAAAATATAGTTGACCTAAAAAACACTATAAGACATAATAAGAATAAAACAACCACTATACAACATAAAATCAACCATAACAAATAGGAAAACTAAAGAAAGCACAAAAAAAAAGGAACAATAACAAAGCCGAAAATTAGGTCAGACGAAAATTAACTACGAAACACAAACATTAACATCAAAACACCGATAAATCAACATAAATTCAGTATGAGAATAAAAAGCGCACAAATATGAGCGAAGTAAAAATCAACGACATAATTATAAGAAATTAAAGTAAAAACAAAAAATCAACAACATTATTACAATCAGCTTGAGTAGTTTCAGTAACACCAGACGACTTCAATTCCTTTTCCTTTGGACAAACACCAAGAGAACGCAAACCACGACATTTTGAGAAATCGCGACTTGCGATCCTCTTCCTTCCCATTGCAAAATTCAAACGAAGAAATTAAACAAAAATAAACGAAAAAACTAAAAAACACAGTATGAACTTGAAGAGAGAGAAAATGAAGAAGTTATGACCTGATTTATGAGAGAGAAAATGAAGAAATTATGAGAGAGAAAATGAAGAAGTTAATTTATGAGAGAGAAAATGCAGAACTTGGAAGAAGTTATCAGAGGAGAGAGGAGGAGAGAAAAGTTATCAGAGGAGACACAAAAAAGTGGGAGAATAAACGCGACAAAAACTGCAAGTTGTAATCATGAGTATTACAACACACGTGAGATGAATCGGGTGCATACTAGATTAGTGTGCACCGGGTTCATATTAGTTTTTTAACCTATTATATAGATTTAGGGAAAAACTTGGCATATAGTAAATGTATGACATTTACTTTTTAACTTCATAACAATCCCATATTTTGTTTATGCACATCTTAAGGGTAAATTGTTTACAACAAGATTTTCTTCTCTCCTCGTCTTACCTTCTCTTTCAATTCCTACCTCCACATCCTTTCCCCTTTGTCTTTCAGTTTCTCTATTTAGAATAAAATAATGTACCACACATACAATGATTAATCTCATGCAAGAAGAGGTGAGACCGTACGTGAGATGGATGGTTGAAAGAGTTCCCACAGGCCACAAGCAAGGGTCCATATGTATCTATCAATTCCCCTCCCCCTGTAACCTAGAGAGTAGAGACAGATCTAAAAGGTACGACTTACATGTATAGTAAAAGAAAGTTTGAAATTTCCACATAACAGTATAAGGGGTATAGAGCTTGAAGTGGTGGGATAGTGGCTCATTTTTGCACCTCATATTCCTATGTTGTAGAGATCAAATCTCATGAAACTCATTTGAGAATTTTTTTTTAAAATTGCTGGTGATATATATTTTCTCGGTTTCTTTTGAAAATATCACCGTGCTTGATACCAAATCTCAGGGGACTAGTACTTTTTTGGTTCATTCCTATAATTACCTTATTTGATGTGGTCAAACTTTCTCTCTTTATATTCACTTATTAAGAAACGAGGGAGTATATTTATATTTTCTAAAGAAAATTATATTTTAAAATAATTATTAGATTACAATTACTTCACTTGCTAATTAGAGTTACTTATCTTCTCACTTCTCATATAACGAAGTCTTGTCACATTTAAGCCATGGTGATAGACTTTTCATGATCTATCGGTATCGTAGTTGATTGGCTAGTTGCCCATAAGAAGTGGATTACTAGTAAGTTTAGATTTCCCTCACAACAAAGAAATTACCTTTGGTGCATTAAAACCTCAATATATATTGTTGTTATTTTCTTATACATATGATTTTAAATCATACTTTTGGTAGCATAGTAATGAAGTAGAAATCATAAATACAAAATTCACTCATAAATTTAACTAACAATGCAAGTTTGTTCGTATAATTAGCCACGTAAACGACATTCTGGAGTAAGTGAGTGGTCTCTTTTGTAGTCCTTGCAATAGTTATAAAACATATAGTGTTTCTGAACCCATCTCATCACAGAATACTGTTTCCGTGTAAGGCCGCCGGAACGGTAGGGAGAGACGGAAACCGGCCGACACCGGAGGGAAGCGTAGGCGGAGCAACCACTTGCTTTGAAATTTGTGTATTGGCCAACAAATGGTTGATACCTATAATCTGCTTTGTATTTTCCATTTTCAGTTGCCCAAGATGAGGCATCCCATATTGATCCATATAGCCACATTGGCCTTAATGGGAATGTGGCAGCACTCTTTTTTAGATATCTTCTTATGGGAATGTCATCTACCAAAAATCTGTCACCAATACAAAATTAGATGAAAACAAATAAGTTATTCTGATGTAGAATGTGAATAGCAATATGACACCACCATGCATTGTCTGATTAGTCTACACTTGGGGAATCAAAACAGATAATATTCTCTTGATCTATCCTATGTTAGTTTATAATAGTTTCACTATTACCATATCCAAGACGTACCTTTAATAATATTCTCCATAATTGTTCTTCATTATATAAAAAAAAGTTTGATCACGCAAGTCAAAAGGAATGTGACATGAAGCAAGTAGTAATTTTCTTAGTGATTTTTTTTAAGAGGAATTTCATCAATAGTTGGTTATAAAATATAATGCGTAAGAAAGATAAAATATAATGCGTAAAAAAGATAACGGTATGCAATCAATCGACTCATATTTGATTAGGTGAACCAAATTAGTGTCGAAATATTTTACGAAATCTAATCATCTGATTTTTACTCGGTCAGAATGAAGTTGATAGAACTGAATTAAGCCAACGAAATAGTAAATCCTATTGTCATTTGTTTGTTTTCATAAAATACATAATTTAGATAGACTTGAATATAATCCGAACTAACTAAACAACTAAACATAGATAAACGATAAACAAACGGATAATTTTACCGAACACTCTTCCTACATCATTTAGCTTAATTTCTCAATTATTGAATTATCTACTTCGCTTTGAGCTAATATATCCATTTTTAACTGTTCTTTTTACAATCTATCAAAAAATATAACTGTTCTTTTAACAAATTTACAATAATGAATATCATATCATATAAAAATGTGAAGAGAGAAAAAGTACAATGAGAAAAAAAAAGTTACTTCACAATAACTCCGATAAGTGCTGCCCTCAAATCCAACTATATCACAACCACCCCAACATAAAATAATGAAGATAGATGCAAAAAGTCAGGGGGGAAAGAAAATAAAAAGAAAAGGAAAAACTCCAATATTCTAATTAATGCAAAATTTTAACTTTTTAAAAAAAATTGCAAAATTTCTCTATAATGATGGGGATAAAAAAAAGGAGGAAAAGACTCACATGATCTCTTTAGGACTCCATAAAATGGCATAATGATGAAATCCCTTAGTTGGATCGAACCAAAGATGAAACTTCATTTCTCTTCCAATAATTTTACCATCTCCACTACCTCTTATGTAAACATTTGTTTGCAATACATACGGTTTTCCAAACGTTGTCCCTAAAAATTCCATGTCTACTTCATCATGTACCCCTGGATGAGCTTCATTATTGGATAGCTGCCAATGCCAACACCACATCATCATTATTTATTCCATCCAAAATTCTCAATATTCAAAATAAGAAATATAGGAGCATCTAGATTTTCTTTTGTTACTGTCAAGAGGTAAACTGTCCATTAAAAATAGATACTTATCCTTCGTTTTTTTTTTTCATGTTACACTTTTCAAATCACGGATTTCAAGGTAATTTTTAGAGAGAAGAGAGAAGGAAAACAAAAGGGTTCCACGTGAACATGTGATAGGAGAGAGATAGAGAGAAGTTATTATTACTCAAAATAAAAGTGTGACATCTAATTTGAAACTTCCTAAAATAAAAAGTGTAACATGTAAAAAAAAAAACCGGAAGAAGTATTAATGTTAATTGTAATACCACGTACTCATTAAAAATGTTATTTTTTAGTTATATCTATCTCTATTATATAAGCCAAGGGAGGAGGTGTGGTGTCCTTTTTTGAAGTGACTAAAATACCCTTAATGATCTAATTAATGGAATGAAAAAAATTACAAAAGCAAATCATTTAAAAATTCTCATTCCAACTTGCCATTTAAAACAAGTTTAAATTCTCTATTATAAACCAAGGGAGGAGGTGTGGTGTCCTCTTTTGAAGTGACTAAAATACCCTTAATGATCTAATTAATGGAATGAAAAAAATTACAAAAGCAAATCATTTAAAAATTCTCATTCCAACTTGCCATTTAAAACAAGTTTAAAATGGTATATGCATCAAATACTTCAATCAAAAATTAAATGGACAAAATACTTATACCTTATAAAAAAAGATGGCATACATAACGTGCACATGAAAAGTCTGAACATTCACTACCTTTGATACTCTTTAATTCAGTTAAACCAACTCATTATTTTTGTTCTTTCTGTTGAATATTCATTCACAAAAAATTAATATCAACAATCACTCACAACCTTTTTATTTTTTTACATTAGCGAATTAATATATCTAAATTCATCTAACTGTTGAATTTTTCACATTTAAGTTTAATCATAAATAAAGTACGAATGGAGTATCTAATAGAATAATAAATTTTAAAATTAACGCACGCATCGCGTGCATACAAAGGCTAGTTTCTAATAAGTAATCTACTCTTTAAATATATAGATGTATTAATCTGCCAGTGTCAATCATATGATCTTATATACAGTTTTCACAACTTGGGTGTTGGGTCATAGTACTTGTACTATTTAATTGTACCTACCTTATTGCATCATTATGTCGGATGTCTAAGAAGAAATAAATGAGCTTATATTTTTGGTGCTAATAAATGTGCTCATTGTAGTATAGGTTTTTTTTTTTGTCTTTTTTTTCCGGTGAATGGAGGTAGAGGAGGCATAAATCAAAAAAATTTGTAAGATTCAAAACAAATTTGACATTCATATAAGGATAAGTTACCTTCTTGTTGAAATTATGAGTGGATTTTGTATTTATAGTTTAATCGAGTTAAAGTCGAATTGTTCACAAAATGCTAAACTCAATAGCTACTCCTCATAGGCTCATATGAGCACAAAACAAATTTGATAAATTTTGTTGGGATATTCAGAGTCTTTAAGTTATAGAAGCATTGCCAAAAAAAAAAAGTTATAGAAGGAAAAATTCCATATTCCAATTAAATGAGATCAAATGAACCCATTTCTACAAGGGTGTATTTCCCGGGTCCGGATCCTCTAGAGTTTTATGAAAACTCAACAAAGTAGAGTTGAATCATGACCGTATATTATAAAATCAAGGGTTCATGATTAGTGAGAAAGGAAAAGATATGGGCAGGATATTCGGGGGAAAAATAGGGGGGATTTTCGGGAAAGAAAATACAAGCCTTTGATTTCTTAATCAACGACTGATATTTAACGAACTCTACCGTGTAGAGTTATTTTGAAACTCTAGAGGATCTCAACATGTATTCCCCCCCGGCTTGGACTGTCGTTCATGATCTATACATGCGGCACCAAGAAGTGAAGCAAATACATTATACATAGGACATTATAGATCTGGTTAGTGGGTTGGTTGTGCTAGATCGGTGCAGGTCAGTACTCAGTAGTGGTTTGGATCATTATTAATTTATTAGCTCACTTTTTTGCATACTAATAATGGGTCTCCTAGTCCCTAGATGTATTTACACCAAGCCTGAATTCTTCTAACAAAAGTTACCATATATTATATCGTGTTACAGCAAATATAATATAACAATTATGAATGATTTACTTTTATAGAAAGAAATATATAATTTCTTAACCAAAAGAAAAGTTGGCTTAAAAATAACTTTCACTCATACGTGTAAAATAATGTTAACTCAAATATTTATTATGAATAAAACGAACTTTACTCGCTCTTATTGGGCAAAATGATTGGAGCGAGGCTAACTGAAGAAATAATATACTATCAAAAAACTTTGCTTTTATTTAATTTGATAGATTTTTAAATATTTTGACATGTACAATGATTTTATTTTTCTACCTGTAGTTTTATAAAGGAAAATTTGCCAAGAAAAACCTTTTACGAGTTTGTTTTTGTGAAAGAAAACCTTATAAAGCATTTTTTGCGAAAACAAACCAAAATCAATTTTTTTTTGCGAATACAAACCAAAATTATTTTTGCAAGATGAAACCTAGCCACCACTACCAACAACCCCTAACCCTCCCAACCGCTGCGCCACCCAGAACCTCGCCCCCACCGCTACGCCACCCAGAAACAATGGTTTTCGTTCTTCGATTTTTGATAGTTTCTGTTTCATTGGTGGTGGTAGTGAGTAGTGAGTTTTGAGGTGGTGGTGGTGGGTTTTATGGTGTTATGGTTATGTGATGGTGGTGGGTTCAAATTTTTTGGGTTGCGGAGGGGGGAGCTACGGGGGATGGGGGTGGGAGGGATGGACAAAGGGAGAGGAAAGGGGGGAGGGGGAGGGAGAGAAGAAGGGAGAGGAAAGAGGGTAGGACGAAGGGGGGTGGGGGGCTGCCACCCGAGAGAGTGAAGGGAGTGAAGAAGGGAGAGGAGAGAGGGTAGGGGCGAAGGGGGGGGGGGCTGGGGGGTTGCCACCTGAGAGGGTGGAGGGAGGGTTGGGGGCTGCTGGTTGGGGTGGGGTGGGCTGCAGGTGGTGGGGGTTGGGCTAGGGGTGAAGTGGGGGCTGCAGGGAGGGTGGGGGCTGGGCGAAGGTGTTGGTAGTGGTGGCTAGAGATGGTCAATGTCGGAAATTCTATGGTCTTACTGATATTAGGTTTGTTTTCGCAAAAAATGCTTTATAAGATGTTTTTTTTCGCAAAAATGATCTCGTAAATGTTTTTTTGATAAATTTTTCTTTTTAAAAATATAATTTGCACATGATATACCCACTATTTATTATAATGTTTCGTCAAAGGATCCTATATTATTTCGCACATGTAATAGTAAAGTTCAAATTATTTATAGCACATTACTCACTTTGTATTATCTTGTACATATAAATGAAAGTTCATATATTTTTAGCCAATTTTCCTGATTAACCAGAAAGCTAGTAGTACAACAATTATTTTATTTATTTATATATATTAAGGAATATATCAAATTATAAATTAAAAACCGACAGAATTATCTATGAATCATAGAATCACAAATCTTTGTAGATTGTTTAATTTGTCGCGGAACGGCCCATGATTAAGGTAGTGGATATTTTGTGGGTATTATTATATGTTCTTTTTGACGGGTGTGATTTGTCGTAATAACTTGGTATCGACTTATAAGCAGGCATCTTTCCCTAATTTGTACGTATTATAAAGTACTATGGACATCCATGGTAAGCCCCCTTTTTCCTTTTATTTTCAGTTTTTAGTTTATTTTCTTGTTTTGTTGAATAAATCAGTATCTCTTTATGAGATTTCTTCAAACCCTGTTATGGGGTTTTTAGTCTTTGTTGTGGAGATCTCCTTCTCCTCTATGGGAGTTGTGAGTGTGGTTGTTTTGTTTTTAGGTATGAGAAATTGTTCTTGTTGGTTGAAGTTCAAAACTCAACATGAAGGTATTGGAATCTCGGATGCGGTTAACATGGCTCGATCAAGAAGACTCTTCCCAAACTATGTCAGAATGATAGACTTCCTCATCAATAGCTGTTTGATTCAGCAAATACAAGGGGGCTGCGCTGTATTGCTCGATCTGGTTCATTATAGTTTCTTCGAAGACGAATTTGATTTAACCTTGTTTAATTGTATCTTGTTTTTCTTTAATATCTATTGTAGATGCCGTTTGGCCTTCAATTAATGAAATTTCTCTTTCAAAAAAAAATGGACCCTTCAATAATTATAAATTTGTGAAAAAAAAGGAATTAGCACATTTGGTGAAGGACACATGTAAACGAGACAGACGTAAAATAGCAAAATTCCAAAAGCAGAAATACATTTACTGTATGATAAACAAGTCCCACTTCGACTATGATGCTTAAAGAATATATTGCTCAAAACATTATTGATATCAACAATGTAGCAAGTAAAAGTGTATGTCAGCAAGTTTAATCTTACATAGAACGACGTTATTACTCCAGCAGTGTAACCTCTTTGGAGCTTAATTGATGTACCAAAATAGCCGGATCTAAATGGACGAACTGACTTGAACCCACTTCCTGATTATTGAAATGAAATTATAATAAGAAAGTTAGAAGGATCATAACAAATTATGTCACATTATACTATATATAATATATACCGAAATAATGCATTCTATAACGTCAGTGTAACTGAACTCTACTTCATATCGAGATCTTTTATTCCACAAATTATGTACCACTCTATAATTTCATCATATTTTATGCATTACTTATATTGATAATCGACGAACTATAATCTATAATCATATCATGAAAAATTCAAGAAAAGAAAAAAACAACTCCTAGCACAAGAAAATGTCTTATTATAGTATGTATGACATATTGACATTGTTAAGAAATTCTCTAAAAAAAATTACCTGAAGTTCGATCAAGCCAGAGAGTTAAAGCATGTTGGTCTTGCCTTTGATGTTGAGGCCCCCATAAATTTTTAAAACCTTGGTAAAATTTCATAGACTTGAACTTTTTACTAGGATAATACCCAGGTGAAGGTGGCCATGGAGCACTACCATTGATAGAAGAGACCATGAAAGAAAGACATAAAATAAACAAAATTTGGCTACCCATTTTTCCAAAGTTTATATTAAAGATAGAGAAGATGAAAGAATTGTATAGATATACACATATATGTATATATAAGTGAGGTTTGATTTTGATTCGTACGTGTTTTGTGAGTGTATAAATGGAGTGTGTGAATGTGTTATATATATAGTATATTGTATGTTGTGGGAGTAGTGTAAGTGGGAGAGGGATATGTCGGTGTAACTATAGTGTAGTTGATTAGTAGTAATAAGAAAGCATGGCAACAAGCAAGAGTCCATATAAATCAATGAAAAGTTTTGTGAGGACCCATTGCAGACAAATTATGACAGGATGAATAGGAAGACAATGAAGAAAAAAGAATATATTTTTTTCATTCTTTTTTATTATATTTAATGCTCTTGGTTGAGAGGTACGGGTCTCCTAGACATAATAGATCATGCAAATCTTTAATCTTATGATTTTCATGAATAAACTTGACCAAGATGAATTAAATTTGGTGTTTGCAAAAATTTTACATCCTCTAATAATGCTAAAAAGTGCTTGGCATTAGGTCATAACCAAGGAAATTCATAGCCATTGTAGTAGGCGCTAGACGTACGGTTGGCAATGTTGTTACCATCATAGCAAAAGTTTAATCAATTAGACGAATCCAAGTAATTGATTAATACCCCTCAAAAAAATAAATAAATAATTGATTAATACTATTTGTAAGCTGGCTATTGAAAGCGATAACTTGTATGCGATAATTCAATTGGAAAAGATATGGAAATTTCTCCTTAGGATGATTAAATAGTTCATCTGTTCTTTGAAGATATACGTCTACATTCCTTTTGGAGTATATAATGAGTACTAGTTTTCCACCCGTGCAAAAATGCACGGGAAGTTTATTTTTTTGATTTAATTTTTTATATCAAATAAGATTGTGTATATATTATGTTATTCATGGTAAAACACTGCAAGTTTACATGTAGCATTTATTGAAGAGGAAACACGAAAAAACCCTTTTATCTCAACGAAGTGAACGAACATCACAAATGAATTATTAAATGACAATAATAATAAGAGTATTTTAAAAAACATTTTGAACCACGTCTTTGTACTATACATTTGTGGTAACATTTGAGTTTTCACGTTCTTTATCAGCTATTAATGTTTTTCAAACCCTTTTTGCTAATAACTTTTGATATGACAATATATATTTAAAATTATATAATACGTCCCTTGAAATCATGGTGTACCTATATTTATATAAATATGTAGTGAGATAGTATAAACATAAAAGTAGAGCAGGCAACCAGCAAGTTGGGCTGTCAATCAGTTCAAGTTTGGTTGGATTTGCTTTCGAGTTTACTACACATTTAATGAACAGGTTGAAATACTCAACCCTGACCCGACCTATTTGATAAGCGAATTACCCGTTGAACCCATTTAATCATAATTAGTATTATACAAAAAATTAATTATTTTCTTAAAAGTATATATAAGAGAGTTCACTGTTGAAAGTATGCATGTTTAATATTTCTTATAATAATTGTGACCAATTTTAGCAATATTTACTTTTTTAACCAAATTTTAGATTTATCAATATATTTTTCGAGAATTTTCTACATATATGTAAGTTAATAAAGTCAAAGCATGTCAATTTCGAGTCGAAAATGTCAACCTCAACCTACCTGTTTAATCAATGGGTTAGAAAATCGGTCAAAGTTCCAACCCTAACCTGCTTATTTTGGGTTAGGTTCGGGTCCTATTTCGTATTGAGTTAGCTTTTGCAAACCCTACATAAAGTAGTGACATTATAATTTACACTGTATAGTAAATGTAAATTAACAAAAAAATTAAAGAGAAAATACATTTTTCAATTTAGTTTATTAAAAAAAATAACATGTAACTCATCTTATCAAATAGACAATAAATTTCATGTACTCCCTCCGTTTCCTAAAGATCTTCACTCTTTCCGTTTAAGGGTGTTTCCAAAAGATCTTCCCTCTTTTGCTTAATTCCTTATTTGGCAAAACAAATTTTCCTATTTACCCTCTCATGTCACTATCATATGGTCCACCATTACATTATTAATTCAATTTTACTCCCTTTCTCTCTCCAACTTTAACCCCTTTATATATGTTTATTTATCTTAACCCCTTTCTCTCTCCTACTTTACTCACACCATGCCCCACACAACTTGATTTTCCTTGGTATCTGTAGGAACAGTGTAAGTGGGAAGATCTTTAGGAAACGGAGGGAGTATATTGTAATATATAAATTTATATATATTGTTATGTATAAATTTTTCTTCTAATATATACCTAAGAAATGAATATAGAAATATCAGTTATTAATGTTCATCAAACGCTTGTTGCTAATAACTCTTGATATGACAATATATATTTAATATATAATACGTCCCTTGAAATCATGGTATATATATTTATATAAATATGTAATGAAATAGTATAAACATAAAATTAGAGTAGGCAACCAAGTTGGGCTGGCAATCAGTTCAGGTTTGGTTGGATTTGCGTTCGGGTTTACTAAACATTTAATAAACAGGTTGAAATACTACTCAACCCTGACCCGACCTATTTGATAAAACGAATTACCCGTTTAACCCATTTAATCATAATTATTATTATACAAAAAATTTCATGTATATTGTAATATATAAATGAAATATATATTGTAATGTATAATTTTTTCTTCTAATATATACCTAAGAAATGAATATAGAAATATCCTACACGATATTATGATCTTGTAATGAGAATCGTATAAATTAAAATGGGTTTAACCTTAAACAAAATAACTAAATGGGCTTGTTATATAAAATGATATAATATTGTATTAAGAATAGTCTAAAATTGGCTTACAACCCGTGCGAGGCACTATACTGAAATATAAATTATCTATAATAATCGATATTATTATTATTATTATCCATATAAGTGATTAAATGGTACTAAGTTAATAGCACATACATTGCTTAGGTTAATTTAATTAACTTTGAGTAACATTTAGTGGTCAAACTTGTTCAAACTCGCTTTAAGCTCACATAAATTTTCTTAAAATGAATCTAATTGTTTATATCAATATTGTTACATATTAAAAAAAATATCTATTCCCCTAGATAGCATGGTTTTCATTTGCGGGTCAGCAAAATATGTGCTGATAATTAATATTAATAACATATATCTAAGAAAAAATATGAAAACCCAAAATATTTCAATTTAGAAATTGAATATTTTGTGATATTTACATTAGAATCATGAAGTGATCATACACAACTAAATATTGAAATAATTTGAGAAAGATATAAATGAGAAATAAAAGATTAGATGGCTTTTAAAATTTGTTACTATTGACTTGCGAAATAATTTACATCTTGACTATTTGAGAAATAATTTATATTAAGATTATCTGGACTCGTGCATAATGCACATGGATTTTTTTTAGCTAGTTCTCAAATAGTTTTTTTTAATTCCAAAATTATTGGAATGACTACATTTAAAATTGAAAGATTATAAATTGTAAATTTAATATTTCATGATATAATCTTTTCATTAGGGCTGTCAAAATCAAAGCTGATCCAATATGATAACCCGTCTCGAATCTAACCTGAAAATTTCGGATTTGGGTTAAAATTTTCAACCTGAAAAAAAAGATGGGTCAGCCCAATCCGACCAGAAAAAATAATGGCTTAGGTTCAGGTTGAATTTTTGAGCCTCAAAACAATCCGAATAATCTGACTTTGAAGTGGGGTCAAATTCAAGGCAGGCCAACCTATGTTTATCTAACTTGTATTAGACCAAACTCGTTTCTTAAATATTCTAAATTTGATTAAGTTGGCATTTGAATTCAAGACTCACTCAATATGTTGAATTATTGCAATGATTAAATTTAAAATCAGGTCATTTTGGGTTGTTTCGGGTCAACCTGAAATCGAAAAGGTCGGGTTCAAATTCTAATTTTCGACCTGAAATCAGAATCAAGTCAAGTTTGGATTAGGGGTAAGTGACCCGAAATAGAAATCAGGTGAACTTGAAATTAATCCAACTCGAACTTATTGTTACCCCTACATTATTAATATAGACAAATGACACGTTAAGATAATTATTGTATACTACAATAATATCTAATAATAATGTACTCTACTGGAGTAATAATTAAGCAATTTAAAAAGTTGTGAAAATTATCAATCCCGCAACTCCAAAATAAATTATCTACATTATGATCAAAATCTACGACTACGGGTAAGTTACATAAATGGTAATGTAAAATGGTAAGTTATATCAATATTAACATTGTTTATTATTAGTTAGCAACTGTGCCGGAATTATACACGAACTAATATGATTGTAAAGTACTTCCATTTGCTGAGTGAAACTTACCAAATTTATAAGATTGTAATTGATCCATTTTACACGTGGCACTAAAACAATGAGAATAAATATAATGATGACATGTGGCGAAATGAGTAATAGCTTGACACATAGGCAAATTTTTCTAGCTTTATATATATACTAGTTTTGGGACCCGTGCAAAAATGCACGGGAAGTGATTTGCTTAATAAAACAGAATTTTCAATGAAACTAATAGCAGACAACAATATTTGTAATGAAAGAATAAGTAAAAGTTATATTAACAAACATTACAAAAATGTGTATGAAGTTATACATTTTGGAACACTTCCTTGTAAACAACATTTGTGGTTGTTTTGCACACATTATTCTCTTTATCACAAATCAGAATTTTAAGTCCTTTTTTGCTCGTGACTCGGGAAATAGCGACATATAGCTGACCATGACTGAAAACAGGCCTCGGTAAATACAAACCGACGTGCGACAATGATTGTCCTTGACTTTTATTTATTGTCATGGCAAAACACACAGTCAAAGGAAATTGTCGTCTTTGAAATCTGATAGGAAATTTTGTTGAGTCAGACGGTGTTAGTGTCATTCGTGGGATGAATACCTTGTCACCAACATTGCTCCCTGAAATGACAGTAGCTTCAATCACTC